>NW_026706744.1:0-72214 GCF_029867415.1 Vicia villosa | reverse complement strand
AACCGAAACATGAAATTACTGGTCAAAATATTAAATATTAACGGGAACATGAGATTACTGATTACAATATTGAATATTAACGGGAATTTGAAGTTACTGATTAAAATATTGAATATTAACGAGAATATGAAGTTACTGATCAAAATATTGAATATTAACGGAAATTTGAAGTTGGTAATTAAAATATTGAATATTAACGGGAACATGAATATATATATATAAGCGTTTGTCTCCACGCTTGTTACTGCATGCATTATAACATTGATTATATGATCAGGAATTCCAACTTCTTGAAGAATATTCCAAATACAATCCCAACTCGAAAGTTATACTTTTATGGCAAAATATCCCTTCCTCCTTGTAACTTTCTCCATTGTGTGCAAGACTTCCTTAGCAATAATGATATTCTCATGTATTAATCTCTCCAGAACAATCCGATTTGAAACGGAGAAATCTACTTATGCATATGTTTCTTCAATCTACATACAACCAAGTTCATATTTTAATAAGCATGAAAGTTCTATATAAACACTAAGGATATTTAATGAAAAATCAATGTGGGACTTGTTTAAAACGCAATAACACATTCCAACTACAACCCATGCATGCAGTAAAATGAGTAATGTTAAAGACCTAGCCACCAAATTTGAAAACTATGGATTAAAGAAATTGTTGAAATTCACCTTTAGATATGTCTCTTCTCATAGAATGTATCAATCACCATTGTTGAAACAACAACAAGAAGAAACAAAGGAATTCGCAAAAGTATACATGTTCCATACAACATTTTTTTGGAACATTTTTCTGGAGCAATTTGGTTATAAAATGTTATGACTAATAGGACATATATAACTACAGGAATGTTATTCTTACACTCTTTCCTACACCAAATATCTGCACATAGGGGCAGGAATAGGTTAGGCCGGCCTACTGTGGCCTATGGCCTAGTCTATTTAAAGTCAGGTCAAGCCGGACCTATTTACTACAAAGGTCAGGCTAAGGTTTTTTTAAAAGCCTACTTAATTAAATAGGTCAGGTTTAGGCTATTAAAAAAGTCTATGAAACGTTATAGACCGGTCTATAATTTCATATATATTAAAAATAGTCTAAATATGATGGTATATATGGATATGTATTAAAAAAAAGGCTTAGGACATTGACATATATATATGTATATATATTAGGAAAAAAATGCTAAATAGGTCGGCCTATATAAGCATATATATGCCGACCTATAAAGCTTAAGTAATATGGATAAATTAAAAATTTTAATGAGAAATAGACATTTAAATAGGCTTTCACGCCAGGCCGGGCTTTTAAAAAGGTCAGGTCAGGCCGAAAAGAAGAGCCTATAGTAGACTATAGACTAGACTTAGGCCTTGTAAGTTTATCGTAGGCCAGACTCAGGCCTTCTAAAGCCTAGCCCAGCCTAGCCTATTTCCACCCCTACCTACATCGTATACACTGTTCACCGTATTTATACAGGTGAATGGTGTTTTTTATTAAAATAATATTTTTTTTAAAAATTTATTTTATTTTTAAAAAAAATATTGTTAAAATTTATTTTCATAACACAAATATAAGGTTGTGTCATTAATCAACTTCACAATTGTATTAACCACAAAAATGTACATCATTAACCACTAAATTTACTTATAATTCATTAACCACTTTCACTATAACATTAACCAATAAAATGCATATTGTTAACCATGTTCTGATGCTAAATTATAAATGTATTAAACAACTTTTACATTTCATTAACCAATTTTATTTTGCTATTTAATTTTTTTATGTTTGAAAACTCATTAACCAAGTTATACTGTATTAATCAACTTTATACATAATAATAACCAAAGTTGATTTACTACGTAAGATTTAATATTTAATAACACTTGATAACCAAATTATGAACTATATTAACCAGTTTATAACACTCAATTAACCAACTTTACTTTATAACTTAAAACTATTTTTAATGTCAGAATATATATTAACCGAACTCTAAACTGTATTAATTAAATTTTAATATTTCATTAAATAGAGTAATTTAATATATATATATATATATATATATATATATATATATATATATATATATATATATATATCAAAAAATTAAAATAATTAAAAAATAAAACATTATTCACGTATTTGTGAACAGTGTACTGGGTGTAGGTGCATGAATTGTGTAAAGATATCGTTTCTCAATCATATAATTAGCGTGTTGTATATATCTATCATATAAGAAAAGAATGAGAATAGGCTGTGGAAATTCCCAACCTATCCTTGCTGGTCACAAGCCTGCCACGTGGCCTGCTTAACATTCCTCCTTTCCATTTGTTTATTATCTCAGCATTTTTTATTTTTCTACTCTACCTGCTACTCATTCTCTCTCTCTCTCTCTCTCTCTCTCTCTCTCTCTCTCTCTCTCTCTATTTTCCAACTACTTTTCTTTCACTATTTTCTCTCTTTACTTGCTGCTTCTCTCTCATTTCTAGTTGTTTCTTTCTTTCTTCTTCAATTATGTAAGTTTGAACATAAATTTTTATTTTCTCTTTTTTATGTTTTACATCTTTTTCACTTATTTTTTTTTTCAGATTGTAGATCTATCGATAAGAACACGAAAACGGATAGTAAAAAACATCAACAATGTTTGTGAAAACATAAATTATGGTTACTCATTTTAGATTATATATGTTATTTTTATTTATGTTATTTTTATACCTGTTATTTCTAATTTTGGTAAAAAAAATTGTGTATAAAAATTCCGACGCAGTGGTTCAGTCTCCTGCGACCGAGAATATGATTAATGTGTCAACAAAGATATGAAGTTAGGGAGAAGAAAAGTAACAACAAGGAAAATGGTTAATGGTGTTGTGTTTTTGTGTTTTAAAGGTTAAAAATCTTTTTTATTTGTTTTTTAATTTGAATTTTGAGTTTTTGATGTAGAGGCCGAGAGGATTTAAGGCTATGGAAAGTATGAAATGTGACTTAGAATAATATTGCAAAGGGGGATGATGAATCTTTAACAACACACAACATCTAAACTATTTTGGAAGACTGAAGCAAATGGTGATGATATTATGAGTGAATGATTCAAATTTTTTTAAATTTATAAGTTTTACCTTTTCTTATCAATTTTTTTGTTTTGTACAGAAAAGATTAATTTTTACATCCAAGAAAAACTTAATGATTTTGTAAATATTAGTTATGATTTCATTTATTTGAATGATTTTTATATGTAATGGTTCATAAAGAAGGGATTGAAAATTAAAAGCATGATGATTTAATATTAGTATAATCATCCTTTTAATCCATTTTTCTTAAGAAGAGGAACAATTTATCATAGATTAGAGATACGAGGTTTTACTGTGGTTGATCATAATACAAAATATTATTTTATTAGACATGTGAATAAAATATATTAAGAAATATAACATATACATTCATATAATTATAATCTAATGAGAAGATTATCAAACAAACTAAAACCGTGAGTAAATAGTTATCATTCTACCTTGTCACTAATCTATGTTGATATTAAGAAAAATAACATATACATTCAAATTATTTTGTTTAATGTTTATTTTTAAAAATTTTAGCTATGTCTCTAATTGTCCCTCTCCTTATTCTAATATTTTTTAAATTAGTCAAGATGATTTTGTAGTTGATTAATAGCACATAGATTATAATCTTAAATGTTATTTTCTATGTTGTTATTATTAAGTGATAGGTTTGAAGAAAAAAATGGTTACTTCGATGACCGACCTACATAGGCTAAAACGCATTGAGACCCACAATTTAATTTTTTTTACTGACATACCTATGCATTGAGACCATCAATTTAAATAATTACACATTAATAGGAAGAAATTATGACATCCTTTACTGTAGAAGAAAAAATTGTTACTATGACATACCTATGCATTGAGACCCTCAATTTAAACAATAGAAAACGAATATGAATTAAATTTTACATATTGTTGATTACAAAATATGAAAAATAAAATCAATTTAAATATGGATAACTATATACAAACAATTATTTGCTATATTAAAAGGGAAGGTAAAATCATTAAAAAAGAAAAATGAATGGTCATTAAAATGAAAATTTTGATTAAATATAAAGAGTATAAAGTATTTATTATTATTATTTATTTTTTTAATGGGATATTATAAAATATTTATTATTGTCTATTTTTAAATTTTTGAAAATTTTAAATATCACTAATTAACGATAATTTTACAAATATTCAATGTGTCTCAAATTATAAATTATTTTAAGTATTTCACACATATACAGAAGCATGACTAATTTGGAATATAAAAAGTAAAAAATTATATATTATTTATAACATCATCTTTCATTAAAAATAAATAAGAAAAAATTAAAAAATTAGAAACAAGAGGACTAATAAATAGTATATTATATATTACATAAAAATTATTAATAGTTGTATTAAAATTATAAAATAATTTTCAACGTGATAATGAATAGAAACTTGGATATTATAAAGTAATTTTTAACGTGATATTTTGAAATTAACGGGAACATGAGATTATTGATTAAAATAATGAATATTAACCGAAACATGAAATTACTGGTCAAAATATTAAATATTAACGGGAACATGAGATTACTGATTACAATATTGAATATTAACGGGAATTTGAAGTTACTGATTAAAATATTGAATATTAACGAGAATAAGAAGTTACTGATCAAAATATTGAATATTAACGGAAATTTGAAGTTGGTAATTAAAATATTGAATATTAACGGGAACATGAATATATATAAGCGTTTGTCTCCACGCTTGTTACTGCATGCATTATCACATTGATTATATGATCAGGAATTCCAACTTCTTGAAGAATATTCCAAATACAATCCCAACTAAATCTATCATAGGCCTTGGAAAGTTATACTTTTATGGCAAAATATCCCTTCCTCCTTGTAACTTTCTCCATTGTGTGCAAGACTTCCTTAGCAATAATGATATTCTCATGTATTAATCTCTCCAGAACAATCCGATTTGAAACGGAGAAATCTACTTATGCATATGTTTCTTCAATCTACATACAACCAAGTTCATATTTTAATAAGCATGAAAGTTATATATAAACACTAAGGATATTTAATGAAAAATCAATGTGGGACTTGTTTAAAACGCAATAACACATTCCAACTACAACCCATGCATGCAGTAAAATGAGTAATGTTAAAGACCTAGCCACCAAATTTGAAAACTATGGATTAAAGACATTGTTGAAATTCACCTTTAGATATGTCTCTTCTCATAGAATGTATCAATCACCATTGTTGAAACAACAACAAGAAGAAACAAAGGAATTCGCAAAAGTATACATGTTCCATACAACATTTTTTTGGAACATTTTTCTGGAGCTATTTGGTTATAAAATGTTATGACTAATAGGACATATATAACTACAGGAATGTTATTCTTACACTCTTTCCTACACCAAATATCTGCACATAGGGGCAGGAATAGGTTAGGCCGGCCTACTGTGGCCTATGGCCTAGTCTATTTAAAGTCAGGTCAAGCCGGACCTATTTACTACAAAGGTCAGGCTAAGGTTTTTTTAAAAGCCTACTTAATTAAATAGGTCAGGTTTAGGCTATTAAAAAAGTCTATGAAACGTTATAGACCGGTCTATAATTTCATATATATTAAAAATAGTCTAAATATGATGGTATATATGGATATGTATTAAAAAAAAGGCTTAGGACATTGACATATATATATGTATATATATTAGGAAAAAAATGCTAAATAGGTCGGCCTATATAAGCATATATATGCCGACCTATAAAGCTTAAGTAATATGGATAAATTAAAAATTTTAATGAGAAATAGACATTTAAATAGGCTTTCACGCCAGGCCGGGCTTTTAAAAAGGTCAGGTCAGGCCGAAAAGAAGAGCCTATAGTAGACTATAGACTAGACTTAGGCCTTGTAAGTTTATCGTAGGCCAGACTCAGGCCTTCTAAAGCCTAGCCCAGCCTAGCCTATTTCCACCCCTACCTACATCGTATACACTGTTCACCGTATTTATACAGGTGAATGGTGTTTTTTATTAAAATAATATTTTTTTTAAAAATTTATTTTATTTTTAAAAAAAATATTGTTAAAATTTATTTTCATAACACAAATATAAGGTTGTGTCATTAATCAACTTCACAATTGTATTAACCACAAAAATGTACATCATTAACCACTAAATTTACTTATAATTCATTAACCACTTTCACTATAACATTAACCAATAAAATGCATATTGTTAACCATGTTCTGATGCTAAATTATAAATGTATTAAACAACTTTTACATTTCATTAACCAATTTTATTTTGCTATTTAATTTTTTTATGTTTGAAAACTCATTAACCAAGTTATACTGTATTAATCAACTTTATACATAATAATAACCAAAGTTGATTTACTACGTAAGATTTAATATTTAATAACACTTGATAACCAAATTATGAACTATATTAACCAGTTTATAACACTCAATTAACCAACTTTACTTTATAACTTAAAACTATTTTTAATGTCAGAATATATATTAACCGAACTCTAAACTGTATTAATTAAATTTTAATATTTCATTAAATAGAGTAATTTAATATATATATATATATATATATATATATATATATATATCAAAAAATTAAAATAATTAAAAAATAAAACATTATTCACGTATTTGTGAACAGTGTACTGGGTGTAGGTGCATGAATTGTGTAAAGATATCGTTTCTCAATCATATAATTAGCGTGTTGTATATATCTATCATATAAGAAAAGAATGAGAATAGGCTGTGGAAATTCCCAACCTATCCTTGCTGGTCACAAGCCTGCCACGTGGCCTGCTTAACATTCCTCCTTTCCATTTGTTTATTATCTCAGCATTTTTTATTTTTCTACTCTACCTGCTACTCATTCTCTCTCTCTCTCTCTCTCTCTCTCTCTCTCTCTCTCTCTCTCTCTATTTTCCAACTACTTTTCTTTCACTATTTTCTCTCTTTACTTGCTGCTTCTCTCTCATTTCTAGTTGTTTCTTTCTTTCTTCTTCAATTATGTAAGTTTGAACATAAATTTTTATTTTCTCTTTTTTATGTTTTACATCTTTTTCACTTATTTTTTTTTTCAGATTGTAGATCTATCGATAAGAACACGAAAACGGATAGTAAAAAACATCAACAATGTTTGTGAAAACATAAATTATGGTTACTCATTTTAGATTATATATGTTATTTTTATTTATGTTATTTTTATACCTGTTATTTCTAATTTTGGTAAAAAAAATTGTGTATAAAAATTCCGACGCAGTGGTTCAGTCTCCTGCGACCGAGAATATGATTAATGTGTCAACAAAGATATGAAGTTAGGGAGAAGAAAAGTAACAACAAGGAAAATGGTTAATGGTGTTGTGTTTTTGTGTTTTAAAGGTTAAAAATCTTTTTTATTTGTTTTTTAATTTGAATTTTGAGTTTTTGATGTAGAGGCCGAGAGGATTTAAGGCTATGGAAAGTATGAAATGTGACTTAGAATAATATTGCAAAGGGGGATGATGAATCTTTAACAACACACAACATCTAAACTATTTTGGAAGACTGAAGCAAATGGTGATGATATTATGAGTGAATGATTCAAATTTTTTTAAATTTATAAGTTTTACCTTTTCTTATCAATTTTTTTGTTTTGTACAGAAAAGATTAATTTTTACATCCAAGAAAAACTTAATGATTTTGTAAATATTAGTTATGATTTCATTTATTTGAATGATTTTTATATGTAATGGTTCATAAAGAAGGGATTGAAAATTAAAAGCATGATGATTTAATATTAGTATAATCATCCTTTTAATCCATTTTTCTTAAGAAGAGGAACAATTTATCATAGATTAGAGATACGAGGTTTTACTGTGGTTGATCATAATACAAAATATTATTTTATTAGACATGTGAATAAAATATATTAAGAAATATAACATATACATTCATATAATTATAATCTAATGAGAAGATTATCAAACAAACTAAAACCGTGAGTAAATAGTTATCATTCTACCTTGTCACTAATCTATGTTGATATTAAGAAAAATAACATATACATTCAAATTATTTTGTTTAATGTTTATTTTTAAAAATTTTAGCTATGTCTCTAATTGTCCCTCTCCTTATTCTAATATTTTTTAAATTAGTCAAGATGATTTTGTAGTTGATTAATAGCACATAGATTATAATCTTAAATGTTATTTTCTATGTTGTTATTATTAAGTGATAGGTTTGAAGAAAAAAATGGTTACTTCGATGACCGACCTACATAGGCTAAAACGCATTGAGACCCACAATTTAATTTTTTTTACTGACATACCTATGCATTGAGACCATCAATTTAAATAATTACACATTAATAGGAAGAAATTATGACATCCTTTACTGTAGAAGAAAAAATTGTTACTATGACATACCTATGCATTGAGACCCTCAATTTAAACAATAGAAAACGAATATGAATTAAATTTTACATATTGTTGATTACAAAATATGAAAAATAAAATCAATTTAAATATGGATAACTATATACAAACAATTATTTGCTATATTAAAAGGGAAGGTAAAATCATTAAAAAAGAAAAATGAATGGTCATTAAAATGAAAATTTTGATTAAATATAAAGAGTATAAAGTATTTATTATTATTATTTATTTTTTTAATGGGATATTATAAAATATTTATTATTGTCTATTTTTAAATTTTTGAAAATTTTAAATATCACTAATTAACGATAATTTTACAAATATTCAATGTGTCTCAAATTATAAATTATTTTAAGTATTTCACACATATACAGAAGCATGACTAATTTGGAATATAAAAAGTAAAAAATTATATATTATTTATAACATCATCTTTCATTAAAAATAAATAAGAAAAAATTAAAAAATTAGAAACAAGAGGACTAATAAATAGTATATTATATATTACATAAAAATTATTAATAGTGTATTAAAATTATAAAATAATTTTCAACGTGATAATGAATAGAAACTTGGATATTATAAAGTAATTTTTAACGTGATATTTTGAAATTAACGGGAACATGAGATTATTGATTAAAATAATGAATATTAAACGAAACATGAAATTACTGGTCAAAATATTAAATATTAACGGGAACATGAGATTACTGATTACAATATTGAATATTAACGGGAATTTGAAGTTACTGATTAAAATATTGAATATTAACGAGAATATGAAGTTACTGATCAAAATATTGAATATTAACGGAAATTTGAAGTTGGTAATTAAAATATTGAATATTAACGGGAACATGAATATATATAAGCGTTTGTCTCCACGCTTGTTACTGCATGCATTATAACATTGATTATATGATCAGGAATTCCAACTTCTTGAAGAATATTCCAAATACAATCCCAACTCGAAAGTTATACTTTTATGGCAAAATATCCCTTCCTCCTTGTAACTTTCTCCATTGTGTGCAAGACTTCCTTAGCAATAATGATATTCTCATGTATTAATCTCTCCAGAACAATCCGATTTGAAACGGAGAAATCTACTTATGCATATGTTTCTTCAATCTACATACAACCAAGTTCATATTTTAATAAGCATGAAAGTTCTATATAAAAACTAAGGATATTTAATGAAAAATCAATGTGGGACTTGTTTAAAACGCAATAACACATTCCAACTACAACCCATGCATGCAGTAAAATGAGTAATGTTAAAGACCTAGCCACCAAATTTGAAAACTATGGATTAAAGACATTGTTGAAATTCACCTTTAGATATGTCTCTTCTCATAGAATGTATCAATCACCATTGTTGAAACAACAACAAGAAGAAACAAAGGAATTCGCAAAAGTATACATGTTCCATACAACATTTTTTTGGAACATTTTTCTGGAGCTATTTGGTTATAAAATGTTATGACTAATAGGACATATATAACTACAGGAATGTTATTCTTACACTCTTTCCTACACCAAATATCTGCACCTAGGGGTAGGAATAGGTTAGGCCGGCCTATTGTGGCCTATGGCCTAGTCTATTTAAAGTCAGGTCAAGCCGGACCTATTTAATACAAAGGTCAGGCTTAGGCTTTTTTAAAAGCCTATTTAATTAAATAGGTCAGGCTTAGGCTATTAAAAAAGTCTATGAAACGTTATAGACCGGTCTATAATTTCATATATATTAAAAATAGTCTAAATATGATGGTATATATGGATATGTATTAAAAAAAAGGCTTAGTACATTGACATATATATGTATATATATTAGGAAAAAAATGCTAAATAGGTCGGCCTATATAAGCATATATATGCCGACCTATAAAGCTTAAGTAATATGGATAAATTAAAAATTTTAATGAGAAATAGACATTTAAATAGGCTTTCACGCAAGGCCGGACTTTTAAAAAGGTCAGGTCAAGCCGAAAAGAAGAGCCTATAGTAGACTATAGACTAGACTTAGGCCTTGTAAGTTTATCGTAGGCCAGACTCAGGCCTTCTAAAGCCTAACCCAGCCTAGCCTATTTCCGCCCCTACCTACATCGTATACACTGTTCACCGTATTTATACAGGTGAATGGTGTTTTTTATTAAAATAATATTTTTTCAAAAAATTAATTTTATTTTTAAAAAAATTATTGTTAAAATTTATTTTCATAACACAAATATAAGGTTGTGTCATTAATCAACTTCACAATTGTATTAACTACAAAAATGTACATCATTAACCACTAAATTTACTTATAATTCATTAACCACTTTCACTATAACATTAACCAATAAAATACATATTATTAACCATGTTCTGATGCTAAATTATAAATGTATTAAACAACTTTTACATTTCATTAACCAATTTTATTTTGCTATTTAATTTTTTTATATTTGAAAACTCATTAACCAAGTTATACTGTATTAATCAACTTTATACATAATAATAACCAAAGTTGATTTACTACGTAAGATTTAATATTTGATAACACTTGATAACCAAATTATGAACTATACTAACCAGTTTATAACACTCAATTAACCAACTTTACTTTATAACTTAAAACTATTTTTAATGTCAGAATATATATTAACCGAACTCTAAACTGTATTAATTAAATTTTAATATTTCATTAAATAGAGTAAATATATATATATATATATATATATATATATATCAAAAAATTAAAATAATTAAAAAATAAAACATTATTCACGTATTTGTGAACAGTGTACTGGGTGTAGGTGCATGAATTGTGTAAAGATATTGTTTCTCAATCATATAATTAACGTGTTGTATATATCTATCATATAAGAAAAGAATAAGAATAGGCTGTGGAAATTCCCAACCTATCCTTGCTGGTCACACAGCCTGCCACGTGGCCTGTTTAACTTTCCTCCTTTCCATTTGTTTATTATCTCAGCATTTTTTATTTTTCTACTCTACCTGCTACTCATTCTCTCTCTCTCTCTCTCTCTCTCTCTCTCTCTCTCTCTCTCTCTCTCTCTCTCTCTCTCTCTCTCTCTCTCTCTCTCTCTCTCTCTCTCTCTCTCTCTCTCTCTCTCTCTCTCTCTATTTTCCAACTACTTTTCTTTCACTATTTTCTCTCTTTACTTGCTGCTTCTCTCTCATTTCTATTTGTTTCTTTCTTTCTTCTTCAATTATGTAAGTTTGAACATAAATTTTTATTTTCTCTTTTTCATGTTTAACATCTTTTTCACTTTTTTTTTCTTCAGATTGTAGATCTATCGATAAGAACACGAAAACGGATAGTAAAAAACATCAACAATGTTTGTGAAAACATAAATTATGGTTACTCATTTTAGATTATATATGTTATTTTTATTTATGTTATTTTTATACCTGTTATTTCTAATTTTGGTAAAAAAATTGTGTATAAAAATTCCGACGCAGTGGTTCAGTCTCCTGCGACCGAGAATATGATTAATGTGTCAAGAAAGATATGAAGTTAGGGAGAAGAAAAGTAACAACAAGGAAAATGGTTAATGGTGTTGTGTTTTTGTGTTTTAAAGGTTAAAAATCTTTTTTATTTGTTTTTTAATTTGAATTTTGAGTTTTTGATGTAGAGGCCGAGAGGATTTAAGGCTATGGAAAGTATGAAATGTGACTTAGAATAATATTGCAAAGGGGGATGATGAATCTTTAACAACACACAACATCTAAACTATTTTGGAAGACTGAAGAAAATGGTGATGATATTATGAGTGAATGATTCAAATTTTTTTAAATTTATAAGTTTTACTTTTTCTTATCAATTTTTTTGTTTTGTACAGAAAAGATTAATTTCTACATCCAAGAAAAACTTAATGATTTTGTAAATATTAGTTATGATTTCATTTATTTGAATGATTTTTATATGTAATGGTTCATCAAGAAGGGATTGAAAATTAAAAGCATGATGATTTAATATTAGTATAATCATCCTTTTAATCCATTTTTCTTAAGGAGAGGAACAATTTATCATAGATTAGAGATACGAGGTTTTACTGTGGTTGATCATAATACAAAATATTATTTTATTAGACATGTGAATAAAATATATTAAGAAATATAACATATACATTCATATAATTATAATCTAATGAGAAGATTATCAAACAAACTAAAACCGTGAGTAAATAGTTATCATTCTACCTTGTCACTAATCTATGTTGATATTAAGAAAAATAACATATACATTCAAATTATTTTGTTTAATGTTTATTTTTTAAAATTTTAGCTATGTCTCTAATTGTCCCTCTCCTTATTCTAATATTTTTTAAATTAGTCAAGATGATTTTGTAGTTGATTAATAGCACATAGATTATATTCTTAAATGTTATTTTCTATGTTGTTATTATTAAGTGATAGGTTTGAAGAAAAAAATGGTTACTTCGATTACCGGCCTACATAGGCTAAAAAGCATTGAGACCCACAATTTAATCTTTTTTACTGACATACCTATGCATTGAGACCAACAATTTAAATAATTACAATTTAATAGGAAGAAATTATGACATCCTTTACTGTTGAAGAAAAAATTGTTACTATGACATACCTATGCATTGAGACCCTCAATTTAAACAATAGAAAACGAATATGAATTAAATTTTACATATTGTTAATAACAAAATATGAAAAATAAAATTAATTTAAAAATGGATAACTATATACAAACAATTATTTGCTATATTAAAAGGGAAGGTAAAATCATTAAAAAAGAAAAATGAATGGTCATTAAAATGAAAATTTTGATTAAATATAAAGAGTATAAAGTATTTATTATTATTATTTATTTTTTTAATGGGATATTATAAAATATTTATTATTGTCTATTTTTAAATTTTTGAAAATTTTAAATATCACTAATTAAAGATAATTTTACAAATATTCAATGTGTCTCAAATTATAAATTATTTTAAGTATTTCACACATATACAGAAGCATGACTAATTTGGAATATAAAAAGTAAAAATTATATATTATTTATAACATCATCTTTCATTAAAAATAAATAAGAAAAAATTAAAAATTAGAAACAAGAGGACTAATAAATAGTATATTATATATTACATAAAAATTATTAATGTTGTATTAAAATTATAAAATAATTTTCAACGTGATAATGAATAGAAACTTGGATATTATAAAGTAATTTTTAACGTGATATTTTGAAATTAACGGGAACATGAGATTATTGATTAAAATAATGAATATTAACCGAAACATGAAATTACTGGTCAAAATATTAAATATTAACGGGAACATGAGATTACTGATTACAATATTGAATATTAACGGGAATTTGAAGTTACTGATTAAAATATTGAATATTAACGAGAATATGAAGTTACTGATCAAAATATTGAATATTAACGGAAATTTGAAGTTGGTAATTAAAATATTGAATATTAACGGGAACATGAATATATATATAAGCGTTTGTCTCCACGCTTGTTACTGCATGCATTATAACATTGATTATATGATCAGGAATTCCAACTTCTTGAAGAATATTCCAAATACAATCCCAACTCGAAAGTTATACTTTTATGGCAAAATATCCCTTCCTCCTTGTAACTTTCTCCATTGTGTGCAAGACTTCCTTAGCAATAATGATATTCTCATGTATTAATCTCTCCAGAACAATCCGATTTGAAACGGAGAAATCTACTTATGCATATGTTTCTTCAATCTACATACAACCAAGTTCATATTTTAATAAGCATGAAAGTTCTATATAAACACTAAGGATATTTAATGAAAAATCAATGTGGGACTTGTTTAAAACGCAATAACACATTCCAACTACAACCCATGCATGCAGTAAAATGAGTAATGTTAAAGACCTAGCCACCAAATTTGAAAACTATGGATTAAAGACATTGTTGAAATTCACCTTTAGATATGTCTCTTCTCATAGAATGTATCAATCACCATTGTTGAAACAACAACAAGAAGAAACAAAGGAATTCGCAAAAGTATACATGTTCCATACAACATTTTTTTGGAACATTTTTCTGGAGCTATTTGGTTATAAAATGTTATGACTAATAGGACATATATAACTACAGGAATGTTATTCTTACACTCTTTCCTACACCAAATATCTGCACCTAGGGGTAGGAATAGGTTAGGCCGGCCTACTGTGGCCTATGGCCTAGTTTATTTAAAGTCAGGTCAAGCCGGACCTATTTAATACAAAGGTCAGGCTTAGGCTTTTTTAAAAGCCTATTTAATTAAATAGGTCAGGCTTAGGCTATTAAAAAAGTCTATGAAACGTTATAGACCGGTCTATAATTTCATATATATTAAAAATAGTCTAAATATGATGGTATATATGGATATGTATTAAAAAAAAGGCTTAGTACATTGACATATATATGTATATATATTAGGAAAAAAATGCTAAATAGGTCGGCCTATATAAGCATATATATGCCGACCTATAAAGCTTAAGTAATATGGATAAATTAAAAATTTTAATGAGAAATAGACATTTAAATAGGCTTTCACGCCAGGCCGGACTTTTAAAAAGGTCAGGTCAGGCCGAAAAGAAGAGTCTATAGTAGACTATAGACTAGACTTAGGCCTTGTAAGTTTATCGTAGGCCAGACTCAGGCCTTCTAAAGCCTAGCCCAGCCTAGCCTATTTCCGCCCCTACTTACATCGTATACACTGTTCACCGTATTTATACACGGTTCACCGTATTAACGGGAATTTGAAGTTACTGATTAAAATATTGAATATTAACGAGAATATGAAGTTACTGATCAAAATATTGAATATTAACGGAAATTTGAAGTTGGTAATTAAAATATTGAATATTAACGGGAACATGAAGTTACTGATCAAAGTAGTGAATATTAAAAGGAACATGAGGTTACTGATCACAGTATTGAATATTAACGGATACCTGTAGTTACTGATTAACATATTGAATATTAACGGGAACCTGAAGTTACTGGGCAAAATATTTTGAAATTAACGGGAACGAAGTTACTGGGCAGATATTAAATATTAACGGGAACGTGAAGTAAGTGATCAACATATTGATTATTAACGGGAACTTCATGTTATAAAAGGCTGTTAGACACAATTTAATTTTGGTGCTTTCAATTTTGTTTCTGATTTTTTTAGATACAATTTATTATTATTTATTCTTAATTTTTTCCCATAAAATGTTAACTAATTTTAATATACATTTTTATCTATTAAAAAATATACATCTAAAAACAAATGCGAGTTCCGTACCAGAACTCGTGTGAACGCACGGGTTTGTTACTAGTTCTTCGTTAGGAACATAAGTTCCTCCTTTTTTTATCATCGTGTAGTGCAAAGCCGCGGAAAAGATTAAGACAACTTTCTTCAATTTTTTTTAGTAAACTACTCAACTGTTCAACCGCATCTCCGTCGTTTACGAGGCAAAGCTCATCATGTCCATAATTTCCGCACAATGTTCTCTGCAACAATATATTTTTAGTGAACACTCCGATACCCTTGAATTTAATTGGGTACCAATACCCTTAGCCAATCAATCACTCTGATTTAAAGTCATGTCATTTTTTATTTTATTTTTAAAATAAATTAAAATTTTAACACAAATTACACTAAAGGTGGTACCCAATTTTAATTCAAAGGTACCAAAGAATTTACCTATATTTTTTTCAAATTTATCTAGTCAAAACAAACAAACAATTAGGAATCTTAAATATCATGTTTCTTGCCATTTGCAAAAAGACATGTAATTATAAATGAATGAATAAGGTTTTGAAAAAGTTTTCAAGTTCAATTTGAGCAGTTATATATAATAACATGGTTATCAAATTGAAATCACATCAGCTATACTTTATCATGATTTTGGGTAATATCAAATATAGCAACACCACCACATGAATCAATGCAACTTGTTTTTAAACCTTAAGAATGAGAGAAAATGGATTGCAAAACACGGTGTTTATTGAAGGTCATGCAATATTAGTATATTACTATTAAACAAGTCTCACATGGATCGTTGTTTAAATGGAATAAATTAATGATGGGCCTATGGACTGGACTATTTGTGTAGCTAATGGTCTTTTGGAAAACACATATATTTTCAATAAAATTCCTATTTAAATTATTCTAATAATATTATTAAAATAAAATTTAAAAATTTATTATAATTATTTATAAAATAAAAAGTAATTAATTTTAATTAAAATTATATAAAATGTGACGTGGTGTTCGGGACCAAAAACTTGGGTTTTAAAATAGGGGGACTAAAATTAAAAAAATAAAATAAAATAAGGGGATCAAAAGTGTATTTATGCTTTTAATTTATTAAATAATGTTCAACTTACAATTTTTAATCTCTTAACTAATGTTCCAGAGACATTTGTTAACATTTCCCTTAAATTTATGCCAATTTTACATTCAAAAGAACTATTTATATTTCATTATAATTTTACTTTTATGCCGATGTTTTAACTTTTATTTTAAGTATTTTTCATTCATGCAATTAGGGTTGGCAATGAACCAAACTAATTTAAAAATAGTTCAAAATTCGATTCAAAAATTAAATCGTTGAACTAGGTTCATGAACCAAATGAGCTGAGTATGAGCTAAAAATTAAGTTCGTTAACTAAATGAGCTGAACTTGAACTATACATAGTTTGACTCGTTAGGGTTCATGAGTCAACTCGATTATATATGAGATATATTATATTGTTTTTAAGAGTATATTTAAAGATTTGCTCTATATCATATTTTATTTTAATCTAACAGTTGTAATTGATAATTTATATTCTCAAGTGAGCAAAATATCTCTACAAATAAAATTAACATCGTATAAATTTCAATATTTTTAAAAAATATTGATTTAAAATGTCATATATTCCTGGTAAACACATATATATAATAGATTTTAAAAAATTACTTTTAAGTTCGTGAAATAAGCGAGTTGAACCTAACAAAATAAACCTAACGAGTTGAACCGAGATGTTCGTGAACTTCTAATAAGTCGAGTTTTAGCAGAAAAAAAGTTCGTGATAAACTCAAACTCGAAATCAAACTCGGTCAATTCTTAACGAGTCGAGTTTGAGCTGAAAAAAATTCGTCATGAACTTGAACTCGGACTCGAAAAATTCTTAACGAGTCGAACTGAGCTGAGACGAATTCGACTCGACTCGACTCATTTCCATCCCTACATGCAATTTCATTTTATGTATCTAAAGGATTTCTATCAATTTTACTCCTTTAGTGTTAAGCTTCATATTCATTTACAATTTAAGTATTTTTATTTTAAAGAATCACAATTATTCACAATTTGCAAGAATACATAGGTGACATGTTGGTTTTTGTATAATTTTGGTGGTCTCAATTAAAAAAATACGCTTAAATAACAATAAAATTGACATACAACATGGGAGTCTTCCATTAAGTAATACATTAATTTAAACACAACATGTGCTTCAATATGATACATAATCATAAAGTACAAACAAACCCCAACAGAAACACCATCAAATAACTTAAACATATTTTTAACAAACACCCTTAATAGTTAGAATATAGTAGATAGATTTCATGAACTTTATAGGTAATTATGGCTTAGGAATCTGAGGAATTCCAGGAATATTAGGAAGACCTAAGTTTGGAATTGTGGGCAATTGTGGCTGAGCAGGAAGTGCTGGCAATTGTGGCTGAGCAGGTAGTGCTGGTAGATTAGGTATTGGGAGTGATGGCAATTCAGCTTTGGAAACTTGATGTATGTTTAGAAGGTTACGTGCTCCTTCAACATTTGTGATTGATGAAAATGTTATGAGTAGAAGAAGTGGTATCATGAATGATAAAACATTGGTGGAAGCCATTTTTTTTGAAGCTAGAGAGATGAATATTATGTCTATGTGATGATAGTTTTGGTGTGTTTGAGGTAATGATGTTTTGTGGCCTTTTATAGACAAAGTTTTGTGTAGCATGTGATTGTGAGGATTGGTATTGTGTGGTTTAGTAATTTTCTTTGATTAGTTTAATCTCTTACATATTCTTTATTATTTAAAGAACATTTAATGGAATATATTTAAAAATATTTAGTACATGAGTATAACAATATTTAAATTTTACTACTTATTTAATTATATATATATATATATATATATATATATATATATATATATATATATATATATATATATATATATATATATATATATATTAAAATATTTAAGTTACAATAATATAATACAAATTATAAAACCTAATATAAATTTTTAAGAGTTACATCATTGCAGAAAAATGAGTGAATTATGATGAGAAGAACTTCTATTAAAATACCAAAGTTTGGTTGCACTGTTAGGATATGATTGATATAAAGTTGGAGACAGAAGTTGAAGAGATAAGGCTACTTCTTCTAAATGGTTTGAAGAAAAATGGTAAAAAAAGACCCACTTGTTTATCATTTCTGTCCTAATATGGAACCACAAAAAAAAAAAAAAAAGGAAAATTATTTTTGGAAAATTCTTTGTCCACCTCCCAACCTTCTAGGTCACCTCTGGTGAAAAACCCAAACTACCCCTGACTTCGAAAATGCATTTCCGAAATGCAAGAAAAAGGTGTTTTCGGAGATGCATCTCCGAAAGCGTCTTTTTTTTTGAAAAAAATTGTCTTATTTCGGAAGTTCATTTCCGAAATACTGCGCGTTTTGCAGATTAAGCAAAACAGTCCCCCTCCCCATTCATTTACCTTAATCTTCTTCCAAACTCAACCCCAAAGAGATTTTTCTGCAAACCACTTCCAAGGCTACATTATATTCCACATCTAGTTGCTCTACTACATTCAAAAGCCCTTCAATCTATTCAATCAGTAAGCATTTTGATTCTAAGATCTATGATTAAAATTTATATTAGGGTGTTTACAAATAGCAAAAAATGTATTAGGTTAGGTTTGTACTGATATTTAGGATGTTTAGAATGTGTAAACATAGGTTTGAAGTTTGATTTTGGGTCTGCCATGGAAGTTGCAGAAAACTTCTGCGCAGGGATGTTTCGGAAGTTCATTTCCGAAAACACCTCCATTCCCAGTTTCGGAAATGAACTTCCGAAGTGTATCAGAATTTCAATTTTTTTTAGTTTTTTCTGTTGTCTCGCATATTAATCGATTTCAATTATTTTCAGGAACATGTCAGGCAACCAAGCACGCATCAGACAGGGTAGAGAGACACAGACTGCGTCGGCTAGACGCGAGCGGGCAGCGGCGCAGCTGGCGTCGACACAGTCGTTAGACCACTCAGCAGTCAGTTTAAACAGACTGAAAATCTTCCGGGCGTGGTTCACCATTTTCAACGACTCTCTCTCCTGTTACAAAAAAAACAAATAAAAGCGTATGTGGTACCCAGGTCACCCTTTGAGGCTGCTCCCGACACAGTGACCCGAGTGCAGCTCACTGCCATATTTGAGGATTCGGAGCGTCATGTGGTACCGGAGGAGTACCGTCGCACTCGGGTCACCCAGGACTGGCACAGTGTGGAGGGATACGTCACATGGTTCTACCGGGTGTCACATCCTCTGCTGAGACCCGACGTTCCCGGCGCTCCTAGGCCAGCACACGAGGAGATCCTGGAGAACCAGCAGGCCGAGGATGACCACGCCATTGATCTCCTGTCGATCTGCCAGCGGATAGAGATGCTTGGCCGGGACGCGTTGGATCGAGGTGTCGTTCATCAGGGCGGTCCAGAGGCAGTCGCCGTGATGGAGATGATCGTCACTAATGCGGGCCGTGCGGCGGCACACAGGCGGCAGAGGAGGTCCCAGGGAGAGAGGGTTAGGCATACCCAGTAGTGGTCGGGTTTATTTCTTTTTGTTTTCATATTGTATCTTTAGCACACTATTATTATTTGGATTTGGATCGGTTTGTATATATTACTATTTTTATCATATTAGTAGAATTCTGTTTATATGCGCTTATTTTATTTCCCGGCTTCCTTTAATTAAAAATACGAGACTATTTCCAAAAACATAAAAAAAAACACAGTTTCTGCATAATTCGGAAGTTCATTTCCGAAACCCCCCAAAATCTGAAAAAGGGTGTTTTCGGAAGTGCATCTCCGAAAACACCCCCCATGAGTGGTTTTCGGAGATGCACTTCCGAAGTCTGAATTTTTAAAAAAAAAAAAAATACTTCGGAAATGAACTTCCGAAGCAGGGGTAATCTGGGGTTTTCGCCGGGGGTGACCCCCATAGGGAGGTGGGTAAAGAAAAAATCTTATTTTTTGGTTGTTCTTTTCACTCTTCGGTACTTCTCTATTATATAAAAATTTAATTCAGAGATACATTTTTGTATATGCAAAAAGTACGTCCGAAGATGTATCTATGTAAAAACCGTCTATTTAAAAATTAGTCGGTGGTCCGGAGAAGCATCTCCGGACGCTTTTGTTTCATATCCCGCGTCAGACCTTCCCTCTTCCTCCTTTTCCATTTTCTAAAAAGTTTTCAAAACAAATTATTTGAGCTCTACAACATTCAAGCATTTCATCCATTCATTCAAGCTTTCTATCATTTGAGTTATGCAACATACAAGCTTCTCCTCCTTTCCAACATCTCAAACATTCAAGCTACTTCTCATCACTTTGATTAGGTAAGTATTCAAAACTTATCTCTTTTTATTTATTGTTTATAGTTAGTTGTTTAGGCTACATTAGTTATTTTAGGTACATTAGATAGTAGTTTAAAAGAAATTGGTAGACTACAAGAGCACGCATTGAGGAATTTTGGAGGGTTATGGCAGAAATGTCGTTTCTGCCATGGAAGAGAATCGCATTTTTTTCCGGAGACATATCTCCGGATTTGTTTTGAATTATTTTTGAAGATGCATCTCTGGATTTGACTCGGGCAAAAATTCGGTTGCTTTTGTGGAACTTCGGGATTTGTCTTGACGTGTTGTTTTTCTCTGTGTCTGTTTGTAAAGCAAGTGCAATGACTAAAAACATCACTAGCAGAATTAGACTTGGACGTGTGTCCCCAACAGCGTCGGTACGATAGAAGAGGGCAGCAGCCAAGACCACGAGGCCACGAGTTAATGATAACTAGTTTGATGGTTCGCAACGTCGAGGTTCCCAACCATCTGGTTCTCGTAGTTGCCTCTCTCTTGTATCTTCTTACCCTTATACGAGCCTCTTCTTACCGTTGATTAGAAGGTTACATGAGTGGCTTTTGAGGTCGTCAGACCAATTTTTTCCTAGCATTACTCATACAATATTTCCACATCTTTATACACTCCTTAACAGTAGAGGGCTAAACTACATTACCCATCTCATCTAAATTTCTAATAATCATTATTTTTGAAAAAGAGAAGAACTTAATACATGTACTCGGGATGACGAGGGATGGAAGACGGAGAGAAATATGAAGAAACTTGAGGGGAGACTCAGACTTAAAGAGTATGGAAAGTTGAAGGAAACATAAATGTGAAATGGTGATGAATCCCCCTCTTATAAAGACCAAGTTCCTAGGTCTCATAGGCTATCATTGCCTTGGTGTAGGTGTGCGCCAACACTTGGTTAATGGAGACATCCACAACTCATGATTCATGCATGCATATGATCAGCGACTCACAATAATCGCGCCTTCCCAAGAAAAGTGAGAATGCCTAATCATAAAATGCTGCATGTGCCTCCATAAGAAACGCTTGAGGGACTCGCCCAAAGCAACGCTTAAGGGGACTTGCCCCATGTAATAATTGAATAACTCTTCCTAAACTATGCCTAAGAGACTTGTCCCAAGCAATTCTTAAAGGATTCATTTCCATGGACTTCACTAAAAGTGTTTCCCGTTTAAGTTAATCACTTCTTCTTTCTTAAGTTTCGTGCTTGAGGGACTATGGACTAGAATAACTTTGTTGGGCCTAGAAAACAGTATGCCTGAAGGGCATGGAAAGAAGTAGCCCAAGGGGCCAGGAAAAAACTGGGCAGGCGTCACCTTGGACCACCCAACTACGACCTGGGTCGCCCGATCCAGATCCCTGTTTAGTGGCCTATCAAAACGTAACACGCATGGTGTTCTTAAGAAACAATCAAAACGTAACATGAAAAGAGGAAATTGTTCTCCCTATAATGGACGAAGAACCAATCTTCCCCTAGTCCCACAAATTCGTAGGAAAAGTAGGAGAAATTGTATCTTCCTCTCCACTATCCTATTCAAGATTTTGAAACTCATTGACTAATTTCGCTCCACTAGCATACAGATTCTCTTGCAACTAAATACGGGAGCAAACTTTCCTTTGATTGTTTTTCACAAGTATATGGTTACAATTTCAATGAAGAAGTTGCTTATTCATTCTAAAATATCTAAAATTTCAAGAATTTTCCTATCTTATTTAAAAACAATTATGTTGCATTTCATCCTCTAAAGTTTGGATAACATCATCTTAACCATGAGTCTTCCATTTACATTAATTTAGTCCTCAAAAAGAATATACAACATCAAATAGGTCTTTCAAATCACTACAATTTAACCACTAAATTTTAAAGTAATTATATGAAATATTTATATATACCATGAAAGCCAAAACTAATGGCATTAATGATCCAATTTGTTTGATATCTTTGATAAACCAGAGACCAAATGTGATGAGTATATCTTTAATATCTTTAATTTAAAAATCTAAAATAAACCTTCATTCTTACACAAATAAAAGTCATGATAATTAACAATTCAATATCAAATTAAATAACTCCTGCATGGTCTTTATATTAAATGAAAAAAAGACATGAAATTAAATATATTACACACAATAACTAATTTAGGCCACATTAATCAATGATACAAATCACAGTCAACAATATGTTGTAGGAATAAAAACACACCCAAACAACTTTAAAATTGAACACAACATGTGCTTCAATATGACACACAATCATAAAGTACAAATGAAAAATCTCAAATAACATAAACAAACTTTAACACACTCATTAAATAGTTGGGAATATATAGTACATATAATTCATAAACTTTTTAAGTACTCTCTATTTATGGTTTAGGGCCAGCTGGAACAGTAGGCAACTCTGGCTTAGGAATCTGAGGAATTTCAGGAATCTTAGGGACAGTTGGTACAACAGGGACATCAGGGATTGGAACACCTAGGTTTGGAACTGCTGGTAATTGAGGTTGTGGTGGCAATGCAGGTAGAGTAGGTAGTGTTGGTAGAGTTGGTACTGGTAGTGTTGGCAACTCAACTTTGGAAACTTCATGCATGCTTTGAAGGTTACGTGCTCCTTCAACATTTGTGATTGATGAAAAAGTTATGAGTAGAAGAAGTGGTATCATGAATGACAAAACATTGATGGAAGCCATTGTTTTGAAACTAGAAAGCTTAGTATTATAGTTTTGGTGTGTTTGAGGTAATGGTTTATGTGTGTTGTGGCTTTTTATAGAGAAAAATACTAGAGGTTTAGGGCTAAAACCTTGTAACAATTTGTCTAAGTCACACATTTAGTTAGCATTATTGTATTGGGTCCCAAGACAAGACAAGACAAGACAAGTCCAAAATAAATTACACGTATCATTTTTCTTTTTGTTCATATTCTCAAGAAAATAAGATTATACAGTAATTTAGGGTTTGAATCCAATACTATTATAATACAAAATTCAACTCATTAGGGTTGCTTGTCTTGTCGACATGAAAATATTTAAGAACAAAATAATTCAAGCAACAATTATTATGAAAATTATTATTTATCAAATTATACATTCAATTACAAAAAGTACTATTGATAAAATTATATACTTATAAATATTAAAATAAAAAATATTATTGTTCAAATTATACACTCAATAATATTAAATAATATAGT
Organism: Vicia villosa; assembly: GCF_029867415.1. Lineage (NCBI taxonomy): Eukaryota > Viridiplantae > Streptophyta > Magnoliopsida > Fabales > Fabaceae > Vicia > Vicia villosa. The sequence goes on along the minus strand of NW_026706744.1, from coordinate 47,825 downwards.
CAATTAATTATTATTCAATTAATTAGAATTAATTTAATAATTATTCTAACACATATACGAGTTCATGCTTAACCTATCATAACATATACTTTAGTGTGGATCATAGGCTATGTAGGATGGGCTTTGGCTAATATGCATAAGGATTTTACTTATGCACCGTGCATAAGCCTACATAAGTTATTGGATCATGTTTTTAATCCAGTATTGAGTATTGAGTATTGAGTATTGAGTGGTGAGTATTGAATATTGAGTAATAACAATTAATGTCTAGAATTTGATCCAATAATCCAAGGGTCCATAATAATCTATGCATGGTGCATAGATTTTTATCTATGCACGGTAACTGCACCCTGTAGAATGATGGCTAATTAGAACTTTCATTATTCTAAAATAGATTATCTTAACATCCTCTCATATTTGAACCCATATTTAGTTAATTATTAAATGAAAATTTAATTAGCTTTTTAAATTTTATTTGATTACTTAATTAATACTTTTAATTTGATAAATAACTAATATAATTAAACAATATTTAAATATAAATTAACCAACTTTCATGATTGTCTATAATTTTTTAATAATAATAATTTTTTTAATAATTATTATGTGTTTTGTTTTACTCTTACTAGAGACAAAAATTGAAAACAATATAATTAATTTTGCCATACTTCTCTCTCTCTGTGTATATATATATATATATATATATATATATATATATATATATATATATATATATATATATATATATATATATATATATATATATATATATATATATATATATATATATATATATATATATATATATATATCAATTTTTAATAGACTCAAACTTACAACTAAGATTTGAACTTTTTATTTTAAGAATACATTTAACTATAATCAATTTGTGTCGACATGGTGCCACACAGAAGATTCCAAAAGACCTAACTTATATTTTGGATTGTAGTCATATGATTGAAGGAAGTAATGCCAAGCTTACAACTATTATCATTTGTTTTTAGCAAATAATTTACATAAAAAAGATTGTAAATAAAAATTTATTTTAAAAAATAACGAAAAATTATGGGAACGTAAATCTTTAAAAAAGGTAAAAAGAAAAATAAGAAAATAAAATAAAAATATAAAGTTCTTGAAATTTTACCAAAAATTTTCTATCCTATAAACAGATATTGTGTAACTGGATTTTCCCTTTCTTATTAGTATATGTTGAATGTTTATTTACTAAAGTGTAACTAAAGAGTTGAGTAATGGAGCATGAACCTCTAACATAAAGTAATCAACAATGAACATTTGAAGATAAAAACATAGGACAGTAGGTAGCTAATAAGCCAATAAAGATAAGAATTGGTTGGCTCTTGTTTCTGTTTTAGATGTTGAGAACATGTAATCTTTTGTCATATTAGAAGGCTGAGATAACAGAATAAGGCCCATATCTAAATAAACCACAACAACAAGGTAAGATATATATGAGCTGTCCTGTTATGGACAAATTCACTATGTCCGTATTTTAAATTCATATAGCTACATTTCTTAGCCAATACACCTGGCTTCACTTTCTTCAGTCATATGTGATAATTCTAGGGAATTTCTTATCACACCATATGAGATAAGGTATTCTCCGTCTCATAAAAAGTCGTTTTCCCTCTCTTGCTCTCTTTTTCTCTCCTTCCCTCTTCTCTCTCTTTAAACCCTAAAAATGTCTCTTCTTCTTCTCTTTCAGTTAGGGCACAAACGAAAACACACTGCTTCTAGGTATTTCTCAGCACGCGTCGTAGTCACAACAACATCCACCATGAATCCTAATAGGTTTGACTTCTCATATGTGTATTTTCCTTTCATACATCGATTAATGATTCTCCTTTATTCAATTATATGATTCTCCTTTATGTGAGTTTTATTATAGGTTAACTTTGATGCAAAGACTGAGTATGATAAGATCTAGAATTACTAAGCCCTACAAGAGGTTTTCAACAAGCTGATAATATGGCCAACAGGTGTGTGTTATGGTATGTTTTCTTGAATCCTGTAGTTGTTGTTGTTCTGTTGTTGTTGTTGCTGCAGGAAAAGTACCCTTTATTAACCATAACAACATCCAAAAAAACCTGGAAATTGGTTTGGTGTTCGATTTGAATCTGAAGTAAAGATCGATTCGTGACTTCGGCATAAGGAGAGTCTGAGAGAGGGTGGTTCCGAACATCATTTCTTTTGTTAAGTTTTGTTTAAATCACGGTAAGTTTCATTTAGTTTGATCTCAAACCTGACTTGATCTACATTTGTTATGAATTTGAATTTACATTAGTTTGATCTCAAAGCTGTTTAAATTCGATATGATACTAAAGATTTGGATTTATTTTTTCTTCTTTTAGGATAATGAAAAACAAGTCAGGGAAGAATTTGATATGATACGAAATATTCTCTTAGCTACTGCTTTTTATTAAACAGCTAAAACATTTGCTTATCCTTATTTACTTCATATATTTTTCGATTTTAGAGTTGTTTGTTTCCTCTTCTTATTTCCAAGAGAGTCCAATGCCAGATCCATCTGAATTATTTTCTAATGTACATGTTAAAGGATACATAGTTGAGTTATAGATTCCATCCATATTCACTATCCGTTGATTAAAATTAAACTATAAGAATAGGAAATTTATAGATACGGAGTGAGAGTTAAGTTGTCATAAATAGGAAATTTAATAGTCCCCAAATTGGTGAAAATAAAGAAGAGTAAAAGATTTTTCTACAGAACTAATCTTTGAGCCCTTGGGTTGAGTTTCCCCGCGTATATAGTCAATTTATACTCTTGAGCGGCAATGAGAGTTGATTGAATACTTTTTGACATGTATTTTTTGTTGGAGAGCATATGTATGTAGATTGACAAAAGCCTTCATTTCTGGTGCAAATGACTTCATTTCTTCTTTCCTGACTTGATCTACATTTGTTATTTGATCACAAACCTGCCAATTGTTTTATAACTACAGCATGTTTGGATGGAACATTGCCCAGTAACCACTTGGACCGCGGATTTGAATCTGGTGCAAATAGTTGGCTTATTCATCTTGAGGTATGTAAAATAATATCCAGACTTTAATATCAATACTTGCTTTAACTCTCCCATCTTTGAGGCTGCAACTTATGTATACTCAAGTATTTGTTTTAATTGTCCACTTTATTTAATTTTTTTAAACTGGAATAGAGTCAATTTAAGGTACTGTGACGGAGCATATTTTACGGGAGATAGTGAAAATGAGGCCAGTGAAGAAAAACTTATCTTAATAAGCATTCCTATGGAAACTGTCAATGAAAGATTTGATTTTGCAATCCATTATTGTGTGACCGTATTGGGATTTGATTCTTTTTACAGGTTGTGCTCTGTCAACACTTCAAACGGCTTTATTAGTAGAGAAGTCCAGACATAAGCCACAAGAGAGGATGATAATTTTATCAGATATAAGTTGATTTTCCAAGTTTTGATTGATATTGCTATGTCATCCATATGTCGCGGCTAAAGGGTTCTTTTTGTTGCAGGCACTTAAAACCAGTAACTATGATGCTGAACATTTTGTATGTTTAGAGTAATGTACCAATCAAGGATGGTAAAGTGACATTTTGTATATTTAGAGTCATGTACCAACCAAGTTCATCTTCTGACTTTTCTCTGGTATTTATGCTTCGAAATCATTTTTCATATAACCAAATATGAGTATTCATAGGATCTTTCAATTATATTGCTGAATGACATGTTTATTGTTGACTGACATGGTTCAATTATATTTGGTTATTTGGTCATGTACAACACTTAAATTGGTGCTTCAATGGACTGTGTTAGTTGTGAATACATGTTGTAAGTTTGAATTTTTGGCTTTAATAATGATGATTTCTCAAGTCAGTTATATTTTGATTAATATGAGTTACTTTAGATGTCATATTTTAAAATTGGGAGCATTTAGATTAGAATAAAAATCTACATGTGATTTGATTTCTTTATTTTGATGGAATGTAGTAGTTGTGAATGCATGTTATGACTGTAGCCTCTTAATATCTTACTCTTTATGTTGATGCAGCCAAAGTTTTCCTCTAGAACTAAAAGTTGACTCCAAACACTGATGCACAAGTTTTGGTTCAATGTTTGGAAAAGAAATAAATGAAATTAGAAGACCTTTATTTTTTCAGTCTAAATTAAATCGCTGACCAATTTATTACTCTTATATGTAATTCATTGCACTCTTATATGTTAAACAATATAATATTTATTAACCTTTATTGAAAATCAATTAGCAATTATCTCATTTATTACCATCAATTTATTTTTGTAGAAACATGAGTCATTTGAAAAACATTTTTATCCACAAAAGGCAATAAGCTTTTTTGGACCTGTTAGTTTGTAAATGGGTGCTATTCACAAAAGGCATTGATCCAATTATCTCATTTACTACTCTTATATAGAATTATGCAGGTGCTGGATCTGTTAGTTTAGTTTGTAAAGGGGTGCTGTTCAGATTAGACACAAAAGACAATATATTTGTAAAACAAGAGTTGAGGCACCTGTTTGTACAATTTAAACACAAAAGACAATAAACTTTTTTTATCTCATGATAAATAAGGATTATTTAAATAATTAAGGATATTAATTTATCAAATACAAAAGCTGAATGATTGAATAAGCAATTGATTACATAACTTTATATAAATTTAATAAATTTAATGTGTTATAAATCACCATAAACATTATAACCCCTAATTCAATGTCATCATCAAATATTTTAGTTATTTGAGAAAGTATTATATTCTAATAAATTCAAAGTTTGATTGCATTTTTTAGTTATTTGAGAAATTGGAGTGAATGCTTTTGGGTTGTATTTTTTATTTTTTATGTATTTATTAAGCATTAATTTAAAATATATTTATTTATTTATTATCAAATTATACCAAGTAATTTAGTTATGTAAACGTGTTTTTTTAAACGAGTTCTTCTTTATAATGTCAACTAACTATTATTGAGACTTGGCAAATGGTTTTTTTTTTAAATGTGATCGTATGGAGATGGTGTTCAACATTATTTTAATGATTTAAACCAGTGTTTTAAAAACCGGACCGGTCATCGAACCGGTGAGAGTACTGGGTCACTGATTTATCGGTCGAACCACTGGGACACTGGTCGAACCGCACGACCAAACCGAATTAAACCGGATAACTCGGTTGAATAGAACTGTTATTATATAGGTATAAAACCGGTCGAACCGGATGATTCAATCTCTAAAAAATTATAACTAGCTTTTAAATTTTTTAAAAATATCATATCATAAATTCACAATTTCATAACTTAAATTCAAATTTTAAACAGAGGTATGATCACACATAACAAAATAGTAAAAAATTACAAAGTTTAATTGCAAACAAAATTTAATTATAACATAATCTAATTGAATAGTTTATAACAAAATAACTCCAATGTGTACCAAACTTAATTAAAAATAGGACCCTCATAAAAAAAATCAAATAAAATTCAATATATTTATGCTATTTAAGAAAATTTATTAGTAAAGATAACAAATAAACAATAAAGTTTTTAATTTGTCACTAACGAAAAAAACTATGTGAGAATCCTATTCAAGTAATACACTACTAAATATATTAAAAAAAAAATTAAAATAGATGAGAATTTAAGCAATTGACTTAAGTTAGATCAATCATCTATGATTTGAATTAGATGAAAGATTAACTTGAATCAAGATAATAAATCTTTTTCCACACTTTCTTACTTTCATTTTAATTTTTCTTAATTTATTTATTATCACAAAAAATATTAATAATTTATTTTTAAATTTTAATCTTACTAAAAATTTCAAATTTCTTTTGCATTTCATTTTTCCATACTTTCATTTTAATTTTTCAACATTTATCTATTATCGCAAAAAATATTAATAATCAATCATTTAATTATTATTCCCAAAAATATTTAATTATTTCACGGGCCACTATCAACTCAATATTTAATTTTTTTTAATCGATCATTACACATTTTCTCTATCTTAATTAAAATTTCAAATTTCTCTCACATTTTTTCACACTTTCTTACTTTCATTTTAATTTTTTCTCTATTTATTTATTTATTTATTATCTCACGGGTCACTATCAACATCATGTCTATTTTATTTTAATCAATCATTGTCTTTATTTGAGAGATAATATCTTTATTTTATTTTTTTCTCCATCTCACGATTTTTTATCATTATTTAATACAATTAAATTTCCATGATTATTGTTTATTTTACATTTGTTTTTAAATATATTTTATATCGCATCAAATTATTTTTTTATTTCACGGGTCATTATCAACATAGTAGCTATTTTATTTTAACCAACAATTAATATTAATTGAGAGATAATTTTTACTTTTAAATGTTAATATTTCATTTTTATTATCGCCATCTTATTGTATTTTTTATATGATTATTTAATATAATTGAATTTATATGATCATCTTATTGTATCTCCATCTTATTGTGGATCATTGTTTTCTATATAATTATTGTAAATTTACAATTAAGTAAATTATTTCATATTTTTCATTTATATTTAAAATTTTACATTTACATTTGTTAAAATTTTATTTTTTTCTCCAACTCACGTGTTCCTTTTTATATGGTTCTTTATTACACTCAAAATTAGCACATGAATACGATAATAATGTTTAATCTTAAGGGTCACTTTCAATATAATGCCTATTTTATTTTAAACAATAATGACTTTTATTTGAAAACTAAAGTATTTATTTTCAAATTTCAAAACGGTCCTATGCATATTCGGTTTTCAACGAATTGGGAGTATCACAGTGCAATCAATAAAACTCAAACTCTATTCAAGTAAAACAATTCCTTTTAATTATGCATATTGCTTATAATTCCTTTTATTTATATTATTCATATCATTACAAAAATACTACACCAGAAAAAAAATCACCCGTGCGGAAGCACGGGTCTCCGACTAGTTTGAAGATAAAAACATAGGACAGTAGGTAGCTAATAAGCCAATAAAGATAAGAATTGGTTGGCTCTTGTTTCTGTTTTAGATGTTGAGAACATGTAATCTTTTGTCATATTAGAAGGCTGAGATAACAGAATAAGGCCCATATCTAAATAAACCACAACAACAAGGTAAGATATATATGAGCTGTCCTGTTATGGACAAATTCACTATGTCCGTATTTTAAATTCATATAGCTACATTTCTTAGCCAATACACCTGGCTTCACTTTCTTCAGTCATATGTGATAATTCTAGGGAATTTCTTATCACACCATATGAGATAAGGTATTCTCCGTCTCATAAAAAATGTCTTGTATTGACATGAGGATCAGAATTAAAAAGGGCTGCGAACGCCTTGCACAGTGTTGATGATGACGAGGAGGGGAGCGTACCTGCAAGGTACTCCGATGATCAAGTCAGTAGGAGCACAGATACGATTTAGTGTTTATGGTTATGAAATTGTGTACCTTTCTCTCTCGGGTGAGAGAGTTTATATATTATCCCACGCGTGGCTAACGGTCCGCGTTTTGGGCTGTATCGTGGATTTAGGCCTAAAACGCGTGACTGCCAAGATTTTAGGAGTAAACCTAGGAATCATGGGAGACAACTCGGAACCAGCTGTCAAGCGAGCAGAGGAGTGATCCTGGTCGACAGTGGACGCGATCCGGGGAGCTTGATATTCGACCGGTGAAGTCGGAGTTGGTCTGATCGTCCTGACCGTGGCAAGCTCGGCGCCAGGCAGAAGAGATAACGCTCTTTCTGCCCATAAGTGATTGGGCCAGGTTTGTTGGCCCGCTCCATAATGAATATGAATTGGGTCGTCCCTTCTGCCGAGCCAGTCTAGAACATGTCTTATTTTAGAAATATGTGGTTTTTATAAAAATGATTAAATTAATTGGTTTTAGTAAAAAAAATATATATCTTTTATTAGAATACTCTTATTAATTGTAGTTAGTAGAGTAGTTGAATAAAGTGAAAACTAATAAATAAGGGTATAGTGGTGAAAATAATAATAAATGCTGCATTAAAATTGTAAATGGACAATCATTTTATGACAGACAAAAAGTGCAAATAAGAAACTTTTTATGAGACGAAGGGAGTAGAAAAGAACAGTATGGAAGTTCGAAAATGCCCCTCAGTTTCTAAAGATATATGTTCGAATGCATCATTAGCATAATTCAATAACCTAGAGAACTAGTGTCACTCAATCTAAACAAAATATAGTTCCGGATATGTATCTCCGGACTAAAGGCTTCAATGTTTAATTGGGTGAGCATCCCATTAAAATTTCCGGAAATGTATTTCTGAAATTTTAAAGCGGGAATTTGAAAATTCGTCATCTTTGCGTGTCAGGTTTTTCCGGAGATACATCTCCGAAAATATCAAACGTGAATTTGCTAAAAACATTCACCTACAAGATTTTCTCTCCAAAACTACATTCTAGTATTTCATCACATCAAAAGGAGCATAAGAAGATGGAATTCAAGGTAAATTTCACTTATTTCAAGCCTCATTGCCCACATTAATCTTGTTTTGCAGCTGAAAAAACTTACGTTTAATCTGGAAATGTATTTTTGGGTTCAGTATGAACTCCTCCAAAAATGCATTTCTGGATCTTGTAAGTCTTCATTTTCCAACAATCTATTTTCAATATTAGTTGTTTTTTAGTATTGTATGTTATCGTTTTCATTAGATATGGTGTACCCTGGTGTTTTTCTAAAACCTAGTGTTTCTTCGGTTGCCCAATGTGTTGTTCTAAAGGAGGTAGATGTTGGCAATCAATTTTAAAATGAGCAAGAGTTTGAATTTCGTGATCACATGCTTCATTGGATTCATACGAAGGCATCCAAACTGGGGTTTGGTGTTGTAATCATAAGGTTTGATAATGGTTTGGATACAAGAGGTGCATTTGTGACATAGTCATGCGAAAGAAGTGGGAAATATATACCTCATCTCTAGAATTTCAAACGAGATGACACCTGTTCAAAAGAATGTGAGTGTCCTTTAAGTTGTGTGGTTATTTAATGACAAATTAACTAATGAAGATTTAAGTGATATAATGGTTTATATAAGCATGATTTTTCTGAAAAGTTAGTCGGTCATCCAATTTCATGTCGCCTCATGCCGGAAGAGAAGGAATGTGTTTCAGACATGACATTAAATTTGGTGCAATCGAATAACATACTTGCAACTTTGAAACGTAAAAGACCCAGAAATATCGCAAATATCAGGCAAGTGTACAATATTTGGTACCAAACTTACAAGGCGCTAAAGGGGATAGAACTGAAATGCAACACCTCTTGAAACTTTTAGATGATAAGAGTTATGTATCTAGGTACCAAACGTGCAAGGATAGGGAAATCGTTAGAGATATATTTTGGACTCATCCTGATTCCTTAAAGTTGTTCAACACATCCCCTATTGTGCTCATCATTTATTCAACATATAAGACCAACAAGTACAGACTTTCATTATAAGAAATTATTAGTGTTACCTCTACTGAGAAGAATTATTCTGTCGGGTTTGCATTTCTAGAAAGTGAAAAATAGGAGAATATTAATTGGACTTTAGAGGTGTGTCGGGCAATGCTGAAGGACCAATAAGGCATGTCGAAAGTAATTGTTAATGTTGTGAATTCAATGCCAAGAACAAAGTATAGAACAAGGGAAGAATAAAAAACAAGGAAGAAGAAGAACACAAGAATTGGTTATAACTGCTATTCTTTCACTTTCTCTAAGAAAACAATATTACAAGTTTACAAGAATAACAAATAACCTCTCTCACTCTAAATTAAGATTTGTTGTGTTGCAATGATGAGAGACTAGTATGCTATTTATAATAAAACCTAACATACTAACTAATGGGCTTTTTCCACAAGGCCCATTACACAAGCTAACTTAATAAACAAGTCAACTTAACAAATTAAGGTTTAAACACTAAAACCTAATTTAACATGCTAACAACCCTAGCATCTTCAACACCAGCATGTGAACAACCTTCGACTTCATGCTTAATCCTGTCGAACCAAGAATCTACCCTTCGACCATACTAGAGTTCGATCCAATATCTCACAAATCTCCACCTTGGATCTAACTCTATAACATCAAGGGAACAACTAGTTTTCTTCATGCAGCTTTATCAACTACATACAGTGGAAAAACTTGCAACTCGGCAATGTCTTGGTGATCATATCAGCAGCATTGTCCTCAGTCGAAACCTTCAGCACTTGGACTTCTCCATGCTCGATTTCTTCTCTGACGAAATACAACCTCACATCAATGTGCTTAGTTCGCTCATGATAGGCTAAATTCTTCGACAGGTGTATTGCACTTTGACTATCACATTTAGCCGTGATACCTTCCTCTTGAAGTTTCAGCTCCTTTGCAAAACCTTCAAGCCACAATGCTTCTTTCACAACTTTAGTAAGAACAATATACTCCGCCTCAGTGGAAGATAAAGCAACAACCTTCTGAAGTGTTGCTTTCCAACTAATTGTTGTGCCAAACATAGTGAAAACATATCCAGAAATAGATTTTCCGGAATCTATACAACCTGCATAAACAGAGTCGACATATCCTTCGATTACTGCTTTACTATCTTCACCCAAGGCTCCACTATAAATTAGGACCCTATTCAGAGGCCCATTTATGTACCTTAAAATCCACTTCAATGCTTGCCAGTGAGCCTTTCTAGGATTCGCCATGTACCTACTTACAAGACTTACTGCATATGCTATGTCGGGTCTAGTACAGACCATAACATACATTAAAGAGCCAACTATATTAGCATATAGGATGATATTCTTATAGGCTCTTTCAACATCAGTACTGGGACACTAATAAATACTCAGCTTGAATTGAGGGTTTGTCGGAGTCACAACTGGATTTGAATTCGACATACCAAACTTTTCGAGAATCTTTCGTAGATATGCCTCTTGAGATAAGCATAACTTCGATTTATTTCTATCTCTTCGAATGTCAATTCCAAGAATCTTGGAAGCAGCTCCCAGATCCTTCATATCAAACTCCTTATTGAGTTCAGCCTTCACCCTCATTACATCTTCGACATAGTTGTTTGCTATGAGAATATCATCCACATAAAGCAACAAAATAACAAATGAATTACCAGGTCGAAATCCGAAGTAAACACAGTGGTCGGATTGACTTCTAATGAAACTTATGCGTGCCATGAACTTGTCAAATCTCCTATTCCATTGTTGATTAAATTGTTTCAGACCATATAAAGATCTCTTTAGCTTGCATACATAATCTTCCTTCCCCTTTTCGACATACCCTTCAGGTTGCCTCATCAGGATCGTTTCATCTAGATCACCATACAAGAACGCAGTCTTCACATCCATCTGTTCCAGTTCAAGGTCGAACTGTGCCACCATGGCAAGCAACATTCGAATGGACCTATGCTTCACAACAGGAGAAAACACATCATTGAAGTCGCCACCTTCTTTCTGAGTGAAACCCCTTGCGACCAACCTCGCCTTGTATCTTTTTGACATCACTCCTTCAATTCCTTCCTTAACTTTGAAAATCCATTTACAACTGACTAACCTTGCTCCAGCAGGTTTCTTTATTAGTTCCCAGGTGTGATTATCATGAAGAGATTTCATCTCATCATCCATGGCCTTCATCCATTCAGTCTTATTTCGACTCCTCATAACTTCCTTATAATCTCTAGGTTCATCATCGAGAACCTCACTGGCAGAGATTAATGCATAAGCTATAAGATCTGCATACCCAAGTCTCTGAGGTGGCTTGATGACTCTTCTTGATAATAGGTAGTCATCGACAATTTCCTCAACTTCCTCAGCATCTTCTGCTTCTTCTTCGTCTTCATCTGGAATATGCAATTCAGCATCAACTTGCTCCATCTCAATAGGAATCTCTACCTGTTCCAGCTCTTCTGTACTTCGACCATCATCAGTTTTCTTGAAAGCCATCTCAACTTCATTGAAAACTACATCTCGACTGGTGATACACCTCCTGTGACCTGACTCTAGGCACCATAGCCTATAATCTTTGACACCTTCAGGGTATCCCATGAACATGCATTTCAGAGCTCTAGGTTCGACCTTGTCTTGCCTAATGTGAGCATAGGCTATGCAGCCAAATACTCTCAGTTTGTCGAGATCTGGTGGATGTCCCGACCAAACTTCTTCAGGTGTCTTCATATATAACGCTATCGAAGGACATCTATTTATCAGATATGTTGCTGTCAAAACGGCCTCAACCCAAAACACCTTCTTTAATCCAACACTAGTCAACATGCATCTGACTCTCTCCAAAATAGTTCGATTAAACCTTTCAGCCAAACCATTTTGATGTGGAGTACCTGCAGTAGTCCTATGTCTTGCAATACCAAAGACAACACAAAAACTGTCGAATGCCTCATTGCAAAATTCAAGGCCATTATCGGTTCTCAACCTCTTGACCTTCCTGCCAGTATGATTTTCGACCAAAGTCTTCCAACTTTTGAAATTCTCAAAAGTTTCATCCTTAGTCTTCTGGATGAATATCCATAACTTCTTGGAATAATCATCAACTATGGATATAAAATACCTTGCTCATGAATGTGATGGACACCTTGCAGGCCCCCAAAGATCAGCATGGATATAATCAAGGGATCCATGTGTTCTTTGTTTGCCTTTGTTGAACTTCACTCTGCAAGATTTTCCAAGTACACAGGGTTCACAAAATTTCAGCTTTTTGACTTTGTCTGCACCAAGTAGATTTTGTTTCCCTAATTCGACCAGACCCCTTTCACTGACATGGCCCGATCTCATGTGCCAGATTTCTGTCTTCAACAATGATTTCGTGGATGCAACATTTGTCGAACCACTTACAACTTCAGCCTCAAGGGTATACAAGCCTTGTTTCTTCACGCCTTTCAAGATTTCCTTCGACCCCTTCATGACTCTTAGGATACTTTTCTCTCCTTGGAAAACATATCCTTTCTTGTCGAATTCACCAAGAGAAAGCAAATTTCTCTTCAAATCAGGAACATACCTGACTTCAGTCAACAACCTTATTGACTCATCATGGAGCTTGAATCTCACATATCCAACACCTGCAATCTTGCAAGCTTTGTTATTTCCCAGCAATACTGATCCACCATCTTGATCACATAATTCCTCGAACAAGTCTTTGTTTGGAGTCATGTGCCAAGTGCAACCTGAATCCATAATCCACTCCTTTCTAGAGTCACTGCTCGAAACCACAAGGACATCAGATGATTCGAAATCATCTTGAACAATGGCTGCATTGCCATTATCCTTACCTCCATGATCTTCCAGGCGTTCAGGGAACACCTTTCTTGTGTGACCCTCCTTTTTACAATGATAGCATCGAATGCCAGATGCTTCGCCACTGTAAGACTTCGACTGGCTTTTGCCCTTCTTCTTGTCGAACTTACCATCCTTTTGCAAGAATTTTCCTTTAACGGCCAAACCTTCACCAATAGTCGAAGATTTATGCTCGTTTTGTTCGTTCAAGTCCTTAGAATACATGGCTGGTTGAACTTCTTCAAAGGTCAGGGACTCCCTTCCATACAAGAGAGTTTCTTTGAAGTGAGCATGTGATCGAGGCAAAGTGCACAATAGTAACAGCGCTTGATCTTCATCATCGATCTTCACATCAATATTTTCAAGATCAAGAATCATCTTGTTGAACATATCCAATTGCTCAGCCAACACTTTGTCTTCAATCATCTTGAATGAATACAAAGTTGCTTCAGGTAAAGTCGATTTACCAGCGATTTGGTCATGTACAAACTTTCAAGTTTCACCTACAACCCTGATGCCGTCGTCTCCTTTGATACCTGCCGGAGAACCTTATCACCAAGGCTCAACAAAATTGCGCCATGTGCTTTCTCGATCATAGTCGCCTTCTCCACTGCCGTTAATTTTGCATTCATGGCCGCCTCTCCCTTCAACGCTTCCAAGCATCCCTGCTGAAACAGTAGGGCTTTCATCTTCAAGCGCCACAGACCGAAATCATTCACTCCGGTGAACTTTTCAATCTCATAATTTGTTGAAGGCATCTTCTCCATGCTCACCGCACCAATTTGTTGAGAATTCAATGCCAAGAACAAAGTATAGAACAAGGGAAGAATAAAAACAAGGAAGAAGAAGAACACAAGAATTGGTTATAACTGCTATTCTTTCACTTTGTCTTAGAAAACAAGATTACAAGTTTAAAAGAATAACAAATTGTTAGAACAAGAATTGTTCTGATCAATAATCTTAGTTTTGATGATAACAATGTATATGAATTTTGCTCAAGATAATGTGGTACTCTAATCCTATGCAATTTCCTTTTTAGGAAATATATAAAGAGTATGCACAAATCAGCGCTAAGAAGCTTTGACTCAGAAGGTTCAGTATGCAACTTCAGCACATGGTCTGGCAAGACATCAGAAGATGGTCAAGCAGAATCAGAACATGGTCTATTAGAAGCATCAGAAAAACTTGAGTTCAGAAGCAGAAGCACTGAAGTCATGGAATCACGCTCAGAAGCATATCAAGGTCAGAAGATCAGAAGATGCTCTGCACCAAGCTGTTTGTACTCTGATGATTTTCAACGTAGTATTTACAAAGAACAAATCAGAATCAAGTACTAGATGGCAGGCTACGCTGACTGACAAAAGGAACGTTAGAAGCTATTAAAGGCAATGTCAGTAGTCACAGCAAAAGCAAGGCTCGAGGTAGTTGACAAAACAGTGAAACATTAAATGCAATGCTGTACGGAATACGCAAAGCATTAAATGCTCCCAACGGTCATCTTCTCAAAACGCCTATAAATATGAAGTTCTGATGAGAAGCAAGGTTACCAATTCTTAACAATTTCTGTGAATATTAACTTGCTGAAACGCTGTTCAACTCAAAGCTCAGAAACTTCATCTTCATCAAAGCTCACTACATTGCTGTTGTAATACTTTAGTGAGTCTAAGCTTAAATCTGTAAGAGAAATATCACAGTTTGTGATTATCGCTTTTAAGAAGCAATTGTAATACTCTTAGAATTTGTTTACATTAATTTGTAAAGGACTAGAGTGATCGGGTTGTGATCAGTATACTCTAGAGAAGTCTTAGAAGGTCTCTAAGCAGTTGTTCCTAGAGTGATCGGGTTGTGATCAGTATACTCTAGAGAAGTCTTAGAAGGTCTCTAAGAAGTTGTTCCTAGAGTGATCAAGTTGTGATCAGAAGACTCTAGAAGACTTAGAAGTTGTCTAAGTGGAAAACCATTGTAATCTCGTGTGATTAGTGGATTAAATCCTCAGTTGAGGTAAATCACCTTGTATAGGGTGGACTGGAGTAGTTTAGTTAACAACGAACCAGGATAAAAATACTTGTGCAAATTATTTTTATCTTACGAGTTTTGAAACTACACTTATTCAACCCCCCCCCCCCCTTTCTAAGTGTTTTTCTATCCTTCAATTGGCATCAGAGCGCCGGTTCTAAGGTGCAAGCACTTAACCGTGTTTAGAAAAGATTCAGGAAGAGAAAAACATTAAGTCAAGATGGTTGAGACTCCACCACCTTCATCTACATCTACATCTGGCTCAGCTGAGCAATACAATGGTAATGGTAACAATGGTTACACTAGACCACCGGTATTCGATGGTGAAAACTTTGAATATTGGAAAGATAAACTGGAAAGTTACTTTCTTGGTCTGGATGCTGATCTATGGGATCTTCTGTTGGATGGTTACAAACATCCTGTTAAAACTACTGGTGTAAGGCTCACGAGAAGCGAAATGACTGATGATCAAAAGAAAGATTTCAAAAATCATCACAAATGCAGGACTGTTTTGCTGAATGCTATCTCTCATGCTGAGTATGAGAAGATATCTAACAGGGAAACGGCTCATGACATATATGAGTCCTTGAAAATGACTCATGAAGGAAATGCTCAAGTCAAGGAGACCAAAGCTCTTGCACTAATCCAGAAGTACGAAGCCTTCAAGATGGAGGATGATGAAGACATTGAGAAGATGTTTTCAAGATTTCAAACTCTGACTGCTGGATTAAGAGTTCTGGACAAAGGCTACACCAAAGCTGATCATGTAAAGAAGATCATCAGAAGCTTGCCCAGAAGATGGGGCCCAATGGTAACTGCATTCAAGATTGCGAAGAATCTGAATGAAGTTTCTTTGGAAGAGCTGATCAGTGCCCTGAGGAGTCATGAGATTGAACTTGACGCAAATGAACCTCAGAAGAAAGGTAAGTCTGTTGCATTAAAATCTAATTTTAAAAAATGCACTAACGCTTTTCAGGCTGAAGAAGAAGATTCTGAAGAATCAGAATCAGAAGAAGAAGAAGAAGATGAACTGTCCATGATTTCCAGAAGAGTCAATCAACTCTGGAAAAGCAAGCAAAGGAAGTTCAGGAGCTTCAAAAGCTCAAAGAAGCCTGAAAGAGGAGAATCTTTTGGAGGCAGAAGAAACGACAAGAAAAAGGTCGTGTGCTATGAATGCAATGAGCCAGGACACTTCAAAAGTGAGTGCCCAAAACTTCAGAAGGAAAATCCCAAGAAGAAATTTCATAAGAAGAAAGGTCTTATGGCAACATGGGATGATTCATAATCAGAATCAGACTCTGAAGATGAGCAGGAAAATTTGGCACTAATGGCCACAATGGATGACGGATCAGAATCTACATCAGAATCAGATTCTGAAGAGGTATTTTCTGAACTATCTAGAGAAGAGTTAGTTTCCAGTCTAACAGAACTTCTGGAACTCAAGTCTCAGATTAGTATCAAATACAAGAAGCTGAAAAAGCTATTTGAATTTGAAACTAAGAAGCTTGAAGTGGAGAATTCTGAACTGAAGGAAAAAGTTTTAAATTTATCCAAAAATACTGGATCTCCTTCTGTCTCTGAAAAATCTAATCCAAGTCTGAACAATATTCTGAAAGAATATGACTTAAGTTTCAGAAAGTTTTTATCTAGAAGTATTGGCAGAAGTCAACTTGCTTCTATGATATATGCTGTGTCAGGAAACAAAAGAGCTGGCATTGGTTATGAGGGTGAAATCCCATACAAGCTTGAATCTGTGGATGATATGAAAATATCATACAAGCCTCTGTATAACCAATTTAAATTTGGCCACTCCCATGATATTAGGCACACATCACATGCTCAAAGCTTTCACATAACACACACCAAGAAGCATGTGACAAAACCTAAGAAATATCATGGAACTCAGAACATAAACTATCATTCTGTTCCTCCTATTTCCTATAATGCTAAACCCAAGTTCAATCAGAATTTGAGGAAAACTAACAAGAAAGGACCCAAGAAGATGTGGGTACCTAAGGAAAAGATTATTCCTATTGCAGATATCCTTGGCTGCAAAGAAGGAAAAGCACAACATGTCATGGTACCTGGACTCTGGATGCTCGCGACACATGACAGGAAGAAGGTCTATGTTCCAAGACCTGGTGCTTAAATCTGCTGGAGAAGTGAAGTTTGGAGGAGATCAGAAGGGCAAAATTATTGGCTCAGGAACTATAAAGTCTGGTAACTCTCCTTCTATTTCTAATGTTCTTCTAGTAGATGGATTAGCTCATAACTTATTGTCCATAAGTCAATTAAGTGACAATGGTTATGACATAATCTTTAATCAAAAGTCTTGCAAGGTTGTAAGTCAGAAGGATGGCTCAATCCTATTTACAGGCAAGAGAAAGAACAACATTTATAAGACAGATCTTCAGGATCTTAAGAATCAGAAGGTGACTTGTCTTATGTCTGTTTCTAAAGAGCAATGGGTCTGGCACAGAAGATTAGGACATGCTAGTTTGAGAAAGATTTCTCAGATTAACAAACTAAATCTTGTTAGAGGACTCCCTAATCTGAAATACAAATCAGATGCTCTTTGTGAAGCATGTCAGAAGGGCAAGTTCTCCAAACCTGCATTCAAGTCTAAGAATGTTGTCTCTTCCTCAAGGCCGTTAGAACTTTTGCACATTGATCTGTTTGGCCCAGTCAAAACAGCATCTGTCAAAGAGAAGAAATATGGATTAGTCATCGTTGATGATTATAGCCGCTGGACATGGGTAAAGTTCTTGAAACAAAAGGATGAGTCTCATTCAGTGTTCTTTGAATTATGCACTCAGACCCAAACTGAGAAGGAGTGTAAAATCATAAAGGTCAGAAGTGATCATGGTGGTGAATTTGAGAACAAATTCTTTGAGGAGTTCTTCAAAGAAAGTGGTATTGCCCATGATTTCTCTTGTCCTAGAACTCCACAACAAAATGGAGTTGTAGAACGAAAGAATAGGACTCTACAAGAAATGGCCAGAACCATGATCAACGAAACCAATATGGCTAAGCACTTCTGGGCAGAAGCAATAAACACTGCATGTTATATTCAGAATAGAATCTCTATAAGACCTATTCTAAATAAGACTCCTTATGAATTGTGGAAGAACAGAAAGCCCAACATTTCATATTTTCATCCTTTTGGATGTGTTTGTTTTATTCTGAACACTAAAGATCATCTTGATAAGTTTGATTCTAAGGCACAAAAGTGTTTCCTTCTTGGATATTCTGAACGCTCTAAAGGCTACAGAGTATACAATACTGAAACATTGATTGTAGAAGAATCAATCAATATCAGGTTTGATGATAAGCTTGGTCTTGAAAAGCCAAAGCAGTTTGAGAATTTTGCAGATATTGATATTAATATCTCAGAAGTTGAAGAACCAAGAAGAAAAGTTTCAGAAGCTGAAAACCAAAGCAGCAAAGAATCAGAAGATCAAATTGCTGCATCCTTGGAAAATCTGAGAATTTCTGAAGAACCAACTATCAGAAGATCATCTAGACTCACATCTGCTCACTCAGAAGATGTCATTATTGGAAAGAAAGATGATCCTATCAGAACAAGAGCATTCCTCAAGAACAATGCTGAATGTCAATTAGGTCTGGTTTCTCTGATCGAGCCAACTTCTGTTGATCAAGCTCTAGAAAATACAGACTGGATAATTGCCATGCAAGAAGAGTTAAATCAGTTTTCAAGGAATGATGTTTGGGATCTTGTTCCAAGACCTAAAGGATTCAATATTATAGGAACAAAATGGGTTTTCAGAAACAAGCTGAGTGAGAAAGGTGAAGTGGTAAGAAACAAAGCCAGACTGGTGGCTCAGGGTTATAGTCAGCAAGAAGGGATTGACTATACAGAAACCTTTGCACCAGTGGGCAGGTTAGAATCTATTCGTCTATTAATTTCTTTTGCCACTCAACACAACATCACTCTTTATCAGATGGATGTTAAGAGTGTCTTCTTAAAGGGTTACATAGATGAAGAAGTTTATGTCCATCAACCTCCTGGTTTTGAAGACTCCATGTCTCCAAATCATGTTTTCAAATTAAAGAAATCATTATACGGATTGAAACAAGCTCCTAGAGCTTGGTATGAACGTTTGAGCTCTTTCCTTCTGGAAAATGGTTTCACTAGAGGAAAAGTGGACACTACTCTCTTCTGTAAAACATTTAAAAAGGATATTTTAATTTGTCAAATATATGTTGATGATATTATTTTTGGAACATCTAATGCTACACTTGGAAAGGAGTTTGCTGAATCTATGCAGGGTGAGTTTGAGATGAGCATGATGGGAGAACTCAAGTATTTCCTTGGGATTCAAATCAATCAAACATCAGAAGGAACTTATGTTCATCAAACCAAGTATGTGAAAGAACTTCTGAAGAAGTTTAATCTTTCTGACTGCAAAGAAGCCAAAACTCCTATGCATCCAACATGCATACTAGGTAAGGATGAGGTAAGTAAGAAGGTAGATCAGAAGTTGTACAGAGGTATGATTGGATCTCTTCTATATTTAACTGCTTCTAGACCTGACATTCTGTTCAGTGTTTGTTTGTGTGCTAGATTCCAATCAGATCCTAGAGAATCTCACTTAACTGCTGTTAAGAGAATTCTAAGGTATTTGAAAGGTACTACTAATGTTGGTTTAGTCTACAGAATATCTGAAGAATACAACTTAGTAGGATTCTGTGATGCTGACTATGCTGGAGATAAAATTGAAAGGAAGAGTACTTCTGGAAGTTGTCAATTTCTTGGAAGTCACCTAATCTCCTGGTACAGCAAGAAGCAAGCAACCATTGCTCTTTCAACAACAGAAGCATAATATGTTGCTGCTGCTGGTTGTAGCACACAAATGCTCTGGATGAAAAGTCAGTTAGAAGATTATCAAATATTTGAGAGTAACATTCCTATCTTCTATGATAATACTTCTGCTATTTGTTTATCTAAGAATCCTATCTTACATTCAAAAGCTAAACACATTGAGATTAAACATCATTTCATAAGGGACTATGTTCAGAAGGGTGTTTTATCTTTAAACTTTGTGGATACAGACCATCAGTGGGCTGATATCTTTACAAAACCCCTGGCTGAAGATAGGTTTAAGTTCATTCTGAAGAATATCAATATGGATTTATGCCCAGAATGAGAAGATGAGAAAATCTTATGTATGGCTATCTTCTGAAATGAGATTGGATTAATGTTTTATAAGAAGTTCTGATCTTAAATCAATTAGAAGTAGTGACTCATTTATTACTAACGTTTCATTGTCTAAGTTGATTCAGAATATCTTTTAAAGTAAAACAGCTGTATCTAGCTTTCCAGATAGTAACACGTGTCTACCCTATTTGGACAAACGTGCGTGCAGTTGAGGAGGCTCCTTTCCTATGTAACTGTTCTATCACTTCATTTGTCATAATTTCTCTCCTCTTGTCACGTAACATTAAATGCCATTCATCATTTCTTTTATTTTCTTTTTCGTTTTTATATCCGTCAAACGTTTCCCTTCCCTAGAACGTTTCCTTCCCCACATTCCCTCTATTTATTTCTCCATTTCTTTGCATTCTTCAATCAATCTTTGCGCTCTCTCTCTCTCTTTCTCTCACTTTTCTATGAATATCTTTTGCGTAAACCCTAGTTCATTCTTCATCGATCTAGCGTTCATCATGAATCCTTCGCCTAGTTCCCTTCATCAAAACTTTAAACCAGTTGAAGAAACTTAGTCTCAAAAGTGGCTGATCTATTTGAATAGAACGGATGGAAGGGTTAATCGGTTACAGGATGAGAAACATATCTCGGGATGGCATTCCAAGTTTTTCTCAAGTCAGATCTCTTCTTTGATGCTGTTATCAACATTTGTCCAAAGGAAGGAGACTTTCTTGAGATATTGGATGAAGTTAGGTTCCATAAGGACTTAACTTCTATGTTAAGGGAAAGCCCATCTGAGAATACGCTCTCTCCTGGTGAACTGTTCTCAGTTCCTCCTTTGTATTCATTTACTTCTTTCTCTGGGAGCTGCTCAGGCATGCAGAGTTTCAAGATTTGATGACCAAGCAAGAGCAAGAATAACGCTGGGATTCATGATATACTGGCTTAGATTAGGACTAGGCTAGGGTTGTAGTCTTTGTGTCCTTGTAGTTTTCTTTGCTTGTTGCACTTGTGTATCAGCATACATCTTCTGTAACTCTGTTTGGTTAATCAATGAAAAGCTTATTCTGCATAACTCTTGTACTTCTGCTTGTTTTATCAATGATTATTTGTTTTTCTTTCCTTTGTCGAATGCTTACATCTGAATCTTTTACATTCTTTTTGATGTTATGACAAAAAGGGGGAGAAATAGTGATAAATGATTTGATTTATATTAGCAGTTGCCGGGAAGAAAGCCCCCACATTTCTAACAGAAGCTGCAAGCTTCATATGTTTCTAAGTTGTGTTGTTGCAGGAATTGAAGATTCAAGATCAATAAGCAACAAGATGAATCAAGTTCTTGGATTCTTGAAGCAAGCTGAGTGCTATGAAGCTTCAGAATCAGAAGCAAGAAGGAAGAATGTTCAGATATTCTGATGATAGAATATGTTCTGATACATTCTATATGGCTTATATGGCTCTGATACATATTATGTGTTCTGAAACATATTTTATGTTCTGATTCATTCATGCTGATTTTTGTTGTTTAGTTTTGTTCTGTAACATTTCAGGATGTAGAGATGCTCTGATGATGCTCTGGTACATTCAACAATGTTCTGATACAATCTAGCATGGAATAATTCAAGAAGAAATTCAAGCTCTGAAGCTGTCCGCTGGAAACAGGAATCAGAAGCTGTGAATGCTCTGAGGATCAAAGAAATTCAAGTTCTGAAGCTGTCCGATGGAAGCAGAAATCAGAAGCTGTGAATGTTCTAAGGATCAAAGAAATTCAAGTTCTGAAGCTGTCCGATGGAAGCAGAAATCAGAAGCTGTGAATGTTCTGAGGATCTAAAGAAATTCAATGTTCTGAAGCTGTCCTATGGAAGCAGAAATCAGAAGCAGTGAATGTTCTAAAGTTCAAGCATATGTGAACGTCTCTACTGAAATACTCAGGGAAGTCTTTTATTTATAAAATTCTTCTAGTATTAATTTCAGGGAGAGATTATTCATCTCAGGGGGAGATTGTTAATCTCAGGGGGAGACATATTCACATGCTTATGATTTAGCTGTGTAATTGTCTTTTGCCGTCTGTTATTCTGATCGCAAATTCATATCATTTATATATGTTTTTGTCATCATCAAAAAGGGGGAGATTGTTAGAACAAGAATTGTTCTGATCAATAATCTTAGTTTTGATGATAACAATGTATATGAATTTTGCTCAAGATAATGTGGTACTCTAATCCTATGCAATTTCCTTTTCAGGAAATATATAAAGAGTATGCACAAATCAGCGCTAAGAAGCTTTGACTCAGAAGGTTCAGTATGCAACTTCAGCACATGGTCTGGCAAGACATCAGAAGATGGTCAAGCAGAATCAGAACATGGTCTATTAGTAGCATCATAAGAACTTGAGTTCAGAAGCAGAAGCACTGAAGTCATGGAATCACGCTCAGAAGCATATCAAGGTCAGAAGATCAGAAGATGCTCTGCACCAAGCTGTTTGTACTCTGATGATTTTCAACGTAGTATTTACAAAGAACAAATCAGAATCAAGTACTAGATGGCAGGCTACGCTGACTGCCAAAAGGAACGTTAGAAGCTATTAAAGGCAATGTCAGTAGTCACAGCAAAAGCAAGGCTCGAGGTAGTTGACAAAACAGTGAAACATTAAATGCAATGCTGTACGGAATACGCAAAGCATTAAATGCTCCCAACGGTCATCTTCTCAAAACGCCTATAAATATGAAGTTCTGATGAGAAGCAAGGTTACCAATTCTTAACAATTTCTGTGAATATTAACTTGCTGAAACGCTGTTCAACTCAAAGCTCAGAAACTTCATCTTCATCAAAGCTCACTACATTGCTGTTGTAATACTTTAGTGAGTCTAAGCTTAAATCTGTAAGAGAAATATTACAGTTTGTGATTATCGCTTTTAAGAAGCAATTGTAATACTCTTAGAATTTGTTTACATTAATTTGTAAAGGACTAGAGTGATCGGGTTATGATCAGTATACTCTAGAGAAGTCTTAGAAGGTCTCTAAGCAGTTGTTCCTAGAGTGATCGGGTTGTGATCAGTATACTCTAGAGAAGTCTTAGAAGGTCTCTAAGCAGTTGTTCCTAGAGTGATCAAGTTGTGATCAGAAGACTATAGAAGACTTAGAAGTTGTCTAAGTGGAAAACCATTGTAATCTCGTGTGATTAGTGGATTAAATCCTCAGTTGAGGTAAATCACCTTGTATAGGGTGGACTGGAGTAGTTTAGTTAACAACGAACCAGGATAAAAATACTTGTGCAAATTATTTTTATCTTACGAGTTTTGAAACTACACTTATTCAAACCCCCCCCCCCCCCTTTCTAAGTGTTTTTCTATCCTTCAAAAATAACCTCTCTCACCCTAAATTAGGATTTGCTGTGTTGCAATGATGAGAGACTAGTATGCTATTTATAATAAAACCTAACATACTAACTAATGGACTTTTTTCACAAGGCCCATTACACAAGCTAACTTAATAAACAAACCAACTTAACAAATTAGGGTTTAAACACTAAACCCTAATTTAACATGCTAACAACCCTAGCATCTTCGACACCAGCATGTGAACAACCTTCGACTTCATGCTTAATCCTGTCGAACCAAGAAGCTACCCTTCGACCAAACTAGAGTTCGATCCAATATCTCACAGTTATCAACCACGATACTTCTTTAATGAACTTGTTTGTAAAGGTATTTCCTACTTCTTATGAATTACTTTGTAGGTATCACATAACAAAGAATGTAAGAAGTCAGGTTGAAACCTGTGGTAGGAACGAAACAGATAGAGTCCGAAGATGAAAAAATGTTTAAGGCGGGCGTCATAATGGAAAAAATAATGAATGCATGGAATGTTATAATAAATTCTTCTACAAAAGAGTTATATGTTGATGTCGTTATACATTTCTTCTACAAAAGAGTTATATGTTGATGTTGTTATACATTTCATGAAGGTGTGTAAGAATTATCTATATTTAATGAAATATATTGAAAGTACAATTTTGGACCAGGTGAAGGAGAAGATTGTAAATATAACAACAAATCGAGTTGAGTCTGTCCATGCTACTCTAAAGAATTGGTTGGAAAATAGTAAGGGTGATTTGTGTCGACACCTTGAAGCAATTTAGCACTCTCGTATTCCTTGCATTAGTAGACCTACACCGAAAGATAAATGGATGCACTTCTCTAAAATGGGTCATCTCATAGAAAGTGTGTATGATAAAGTGTGTATTGATCTTACAAGATGCACTTCCCTCTTGGAGATCTAAAATACATAGTGCATAATCTCCTGCCATACAGAGATAATAAAAAATTGTGAAGATCGAGTATCGTTTGTCGTCCGTTGATAACAAAGGGGAGACTGAGTTCAACAACTTTGAGCTGAAGAAGGGTGAAAATTTAAGGGCTATTTGGAATACTTTCTTCCATTTAAAAAAAAGTTCCAACCAAGATGGATGTGATGAATTTGAGAATGGTCGAAGATATTATGAAGATGTTGCAACGCCCGCCTAGATATTGAAGTGTAATGTTTGATCTATGCTAGCATCACCTATGTAATGCTTTTGTTTATGTTATCAATGGAATTTTTATTTTGTCAACCTACACCTTTTTGTTTTTATGCTTCTGCTTTTGTATAATACGGGAATGCAACTTCGTATTGGTTACAGAGATATATTTCAAGATGCAACATAACTACAAACCTGAGTCGTGTTTCAGTTTCAACTTTAGTTGTATGTTTTTGGGTGTGTCTAGAGATACATCTCTAAAATATGGGGGCATTATTATATTTTCATGTGGTGTACTAGTAATGCAAAGGGTACATTAAGAAATTCCATAGTTCTTCCTCAAAAGTAGTAGTGTCACAAAGGTTACAAAATAGGTTACCTGGTCCATTTTGGGCTAGCCCAAATCATGCCACAGGCTATATATCATGTCAAGCCAAAAAGTTCGAATTTTGGATTTACGTTGGGCTCTCAAAAAGCTACACTTGTTGAGATTTTATCCTGACACATGCGCTACCCTTATGTAGCTATGCTTTTGACATTTTATCTTTAATGTTTTTTTTTCTTTTAGAAGTTCTGTGATGTACTGGATTATTATATAGAATAATGGACTTTTTACAATTTTTTTATTTGTCTGGTATTTGATTTAAGTTTATACCAGAGTTTTTATAAATTTTACCATATTTTTTTCAATTTTTATTAAGCTTTGTGGGATATTTAGTATAAGCCCGTTGATTTCGATAATTTTTTGGATTTTTGGAAAATGTATGAAGAAATACCGGACTTTTTCAAGAAATTCGATATAGGCATGTTGTTTTTGAAAACTATTTTTTGAAATTTTGGAAATGTTAGATATAACTACCGAATTTTTCAAAAATAAATCGATAACCTAAACTAGATACCAGATATATTGAAAAATATGGTGCTTTGCAAATTTTCCGAATTTAAAAAAAAAACAATAGACTATGAGGTTTTTATATGTTTTTGCTTTTTAAACTAAACATTTGACATTTGTAACTAAACAGTATGACAATATTAACATATTTTATCGAAAGTATATGTACAGTCACGTTTAATCTAATAAATAAACATTATTAACATATTTTATCAAAAATATATTTCTTCAGATGATAGTTTCATGGAAGCAATACTATATAACAATAAACATTATTTATTCAACAAACTCCCTTCTTCTTCTTACCACCTATTTTACTAGTTTTATGCTTTCATAACAGAGCCATCTGGTTAATAGTTTAATCAAAAGCTTGTCAATAATTTATTAAAATGATCTAATATTTTAAATAATTTAACTATTAAAATTGGTAGACAATATAAAAATAATAATGCGATCATAATGAACAATCAATCAAAACTTTCATAAGAGAATCATACGTAAAAGAAAACATAAAAAAATTCATGCAGACGCCAAGGAGGATATAAATCCATCTAGCCTAAAAGCATTCCATAGCTAATGGCACAAGATAGAGAAATTAGTTATATATTTTACCTTACAATTTCAATTGGTAATTTTATTTGTTTATTACTTATAGATATTTGTAATCAAGATATTGTGTAGAGGGAGTTAGTATATTCTTACTAATATGATTTAGTTTATATAATGGTTTTTGATTGATTGTTCTTACTATATTCTTACTAATAGAGGGAGTTAGTATATTCTTACTAATATTGATTGTTAAGTTTTGAAATAATGGTTTTTAATTGATTGTCCATTATCATTCAAATATTACATTATTATTTTTATATTGTCAACCAATTTTAATAGTCAGATTATCTGAAATATTAGATCATTGTCAAACTTTTGATTAAACTGTTAACTACAGGTGCATAGCCCTGTTATGAAAACGTAAAACTAATAAAATAGTTGGTGGGAGGAAGAAGGGGGTGAGTTGAATTAATAATGTTTATTTAAATGGTATATAAATGTTGTCATGAAAGTATAAGTTAAATGCAGGCAATTAAGTGGCAATTGCCTTCTCTAATATTTAAAAGGTTGGGGGTTCAAATCCTTTGGATTTCAAAATTTTGGGTATTAAAATTTACAATAGTTAGTTTTTCTAATTTTCTAAAAAATGTATATAATTAAAAATTAATAATAATGACTTGGAATTATTTATTGACAATGTCGCTTTGACACATCATCAAGTCAACTGTCATGTCATCAAATTTTGACCTAAAATTAGAAGAGGGACTAAAATCCTAAAAAAATAATATGAGGGATCAAAACCAAAAAAATAAAAATTGGGGTTCAAAATTGCAATTAAATCTAAATACAAATGAAAATATCAAAACATTGACATATATTTAATATTCTAAATTATCATAAATAAATAAATAATAAAATACATAGTAAAATAAACAAGGCGAGTTCGAGGACAGGTGCGGGGAGGATATTAGTGTTCCCATTACCCAACCTGTCCCCATATTTTGTAATCAGAGAAATCCAAACTCAGTCAAAGCAGGTTTTCCTCATCAAATTTGGGGCGGATTTGGGCGGGTACCCACAGGTACAAGTTATGTTGTCATGCATATGCAAGACTTGCTAGATGGTTCATTTGCAATTGGTTTTGTACATGTTCTCTTTGTCGTCCGACTTCCTTGCGAGGCCTCAACATGATCCCATTGCAAAAGATCACGATGCACATCATTCTCTTGACTCTCTTTACCATTTTTATTTCCCCTTTTTGGCTTGTACATCACTGGTGGAGGATACATGGAAGTTGTGGATGGATATGTTAGTTTCCAAACTTTTTCATTCATTACCCTTTGGCCAACTGTACTAAAATACCTTTTGAAATTTTAACACTCTTCTTTTAAATCCAATTGTGTCTCATTAACGTCTTAAGTAACTTCATGCTCTTTAATGTTTAATTTCTTCCAAAACACATTAATGGATTCTAACGGTATAAGGTCACTTTGTATTTGACGAATTGCAATTTCACAAGCACAAGGTAACTCATGTGTTGTTCTATGAAGCAACCACATGCATCTTTGTCAGAACCAATAAATTTTACCCTTTCCAACTCCGTTGCAACATGTTGTATAAATTGTCTTAATACGAAGTTGTGCAATCTGGAGTAAATGGAGGTTTATACAGATGTTTAATGTTGGCAATGCTTTTTTGAAATGATACTTTGATTGCACCTAGTTGTAACTTCAACATGGTGTTCACAGCATCCCAACTAATTCTGCATAAATCTCTTGGGTTAGTAGTCAACATGTATTGAGTCTCCAATGAGCAGACTCAACCCTAAAATACAAAAATAGAAAAAAAAATTATAAATTGATAAATAGTAATGTAACAAAATTCCACTTACTATCACTTACTATTGTTTATTGTTTGTTGTGGTCCCAACAACATTAAGGTTAGTCCCACTTAATATTGATTATTGCTTTCGATTATTGCTTGTATGTTTTGTGAAGGATAGAAAAACACTTAGAAAGGGGGAGTTTGAATAAGTGTAGTCTTAAAAACTTGAACGATAAAAATAAATTGCACAGTTATTTTTATCCTGGTTCGTTGTTAACTAAACTACTCCAGTCCACCCCCACGGAGTGATTTACCTCACCTGAGGATTTAATCCACTAATCGCAACAGATTACAATGGTTTTCCACTTAGTCCGCGACTAAGTCTTCTAGAGTATCCTGATCACAACCTGATCACTCCAGGAACAAATGCTTAGACACAAGCTAAGACTTTCTTAGAGTATCCTGACCACCACGTGATCACTCTAATTACAACTGCTTAGACACAAGCTAAGACTTCCTAGAGTATCCTGATCAACACTTGATCACTCTAGTTACTTACTGTGGTGTCGTTTTCTTTACCTCCCCGTTTCACTTGGGAGGACGGCACGCTAAACCCTTCACGCGAAATTTGGAAGGAGAATGCGCCCGTGGTGGGATGAATTTTGTTTCAGTTCTTCCTACGATATCACACGAACTTTCTTATTTGTCCTACGAGTAGGAAAGGGGAAAAAAGATCTCAACTAAACCCTAGGAGTTTGCTAAGTGTGGGGATTTCACCTAGACTAGAAATTCTGGAGTCCGGGAGGTCGGTTATACATAGGGAAGTGTTTAAACACCCTACATATCTGTAGTACTCTACAGGAACCTTCTCTGTGTCATTTGTGATTGTGTTTGCTGCTAATGATTGGGTAAGTTTTGAAGGATAGAAAAACACTTAGAAAGGGGGGGTTTGAATAAGTGTAGCTTTAAAAACTTGACAGATAAAAATAAAATGCACAGTTATTTTTATCCTGGTTCGTTGTTAACTAAACTACTCCAGTCCACCCCCGCAGAGATGATTTACCTCAACTGAGGATTTAATCCACTAATCGCACGGATTACAATGGTTCTCCACTTAGTCAGCAACTAAGTCTTCCAGAGTCTTCTGATCACACACTGATCACTCCAGGAACACTGCTTAGATACCCTCTAAGACTTTTCTAGAGTCTACTGATCCACACGATCACTCTAGTTACAATCTGCTTAGTTCACTCCTAAGACTTCCTAGAGTATTCTGATCCACACGATCACTCTAGTTACTTACAACTTAATGTAATCAATCTAAGAGTATTACAAATGCTTCTTGAAAGCGATAATCACAACTGTGATATTTCTCTTAATCGTTTAAGCTTAATCTCACTAATATATTACAACAGCAATGTAGTGAGCTTTGATGAAGATGAAGATTCTGAGCTTTGGATTTGACAGCGTTTCAGCAAGTCTTTTTGAATAATCTTGTTCAGGATCGTTAACCTTGCTTCTCATCAGAACTTCATATTTATAGGCGTTGGAGAAGATGACCGTTGAGTGCATTTAATGCTTTGCGTGTTCCGTACAGCATCGCATTTAATGTTATACGCTTTTGTCAACTACCTCGAGCCTTGTTCACGCTGTGTCTACTGACGTAGCCTTTAGTAGCTTTTAACGTTCCTTTTGTCAGTCAGCGTAGCTTGCCACTTGTACTTTCTTCTGATCTGATGTTTGTGAATACAACGTTTGAATATCATCAGAGTCAAACAGCTTGGTGCATAGCATCTTCTGATCTTCTGACCTTGAAGTGCTTCTGAGCGTGATACCATCAGAACTTCAGTGCTTCTGTTCTCTTGTTCTTCTGATGCTTCCATAGACCCATGTTCTGATTCTGCTTCGACCATCTTCTGATGTCTTGCCAGACCATGTTCTGATGTTGCATGCTGAACCCTTGAGACAAAGCTTCTGAGCGCTGAATTATGCGTACTCTTTATATATATTTCCTGAAAGGGAAATTGCATTGGATTAGAGTACCATATAATCTTAAGCAAAATTCATATTATTGTTATCATCAAAACTAAGATAATTGATCAGAACAAATCTTGTTCTAACAATCTCCCCCTTTTTGATGATGACAAAAACATATATAAATGATATGAATTTGCGATCAGAAAGAACAGACGGCAAAAGACAAATTACACAGCTATAACATAAGCATATGAATATGTCTCCCCCTGAGATTAACAATCTCCCCCTGAGATAAATAATCTCCCCCTGAAATAAATACTCGAAGAACTTTAATAAAAGACTTCCCTGATTATTTCGGTAGAGACGATCATATAAGCTTCTTGTCTTTAGAGAATTCATAGCTTCTGACTTCTGCTTCCATAGGACAGCTTCAGAACTAGAATTTCCTTAGATCCCTAGAACACTCACAGCTTCTGATTCCTGCTTCCATTCAGGACAGCTTCAGAACTTGAATTTCTTTGATCTTCTGAACATTCACAGCTTATGATTTCTGCTTCCATTCAGGACAGCTTCAGAACTTGAATTTCTTTGATCTTCTGAACATTCACAGCTTCTGATTTCTGCTTCCATTCAGGACAGCTTCAGAACTTGAGTTTTCTGGATCTTTAGAACATTCACAGCTTTGAATTTCTGCTTCCCTCGGATAGCTTCAGAGCTTGAATTTTCTGGATCTTTAGAACATTCACAGCTTTGAATTTCTGCTTCCCTCGGATAGCTTCAGAGCTTGAATTTCTACCAACATCACTTCATGCTAGATTTGTATCAGAACATTGTTGAATGTACCAGAGCATCATCAGAGCATCTCTACATCCTGAAATGTTACAGAACAAAAACTAAACGACAAAAGTCAGCATGAACGAGTCAGAACATAAAATGTATATTCTAACACATTATATGTATCAGAGCTATAACATTATATGTATCAGAGCCATATAGGCTAAAAATAATGTATCAGAGCAAATAGAATTTTGTCAAAGTAAATAGACAAATATAGATCAAATTCCATTATCAGTGCTTCTGATTCATTCTTCTTTCTTGCTTCTGATCTCTGAAGCTTGACAGCACTCGGCTTGCTTCAGTTTCCATGGTTTTGCTTCTTGTGTTTGCTTTGAAGATTCTCTTCACTTCTTTATACCTGCAAAACACTTTAAACCATATAGAACTTGCAGTTCTTGTTAGTAAATGTGTGGGAGCTTTACCCAGCAACTGATAGATTAATCAAATCATTTATCATTTATCTTCTCCCCCTTTTTGTCATATCATCAAAAAGCAAAAAAGATTCAGAGACAAACAAAACGAAACACATGGAGGAAGAAGATGATTTCATTGAAGTTCAAACAGCAGGTACAGAAGTTCATGAAAATAAGAAAGATTAGATGCACAAAGACAGATGCAACGAGAAGAAAGAAACAACACTGACTCAATCTAAGATGGCCCTAGTCTTGACAAGATCTTGGTCAGCATCTCTTGAACCATATTGTTGTGTCCTTCTTGCCTCACCATGAAAGCACTATACTGATCATTGAGTGAGCTTTGCTCATCCTGTCTCTTCTGAATTTCTTCTAGAGTCCTTGCAAGACGAGAAGATTCATCAGAAGAGGCTTCACCGCTTTCAACCACAGGAATAGCATGTTGATCTGCAGCTTCCATAGATAGATCATTTGCAGGGATTTCCTCAACAGGAACAGTTTTAGCAACATGATCTTCAGCATCTGCTTCTTGCATAGAAGTATCTCCATATTCTGCAGCAGGAATTTCCGAGTCTCCATTCTCAAGTGCCTGAAGAATGGCAGCTAGATTCCTTGGAGCAGAAAGACCTTCAACTACTGGTGGGTCAACAACTTCTGGAATGACCAAGCTTGGGTCTTTTTCAGACGGGTTTTCCCTCAGATAGTCAAAAAGAGTCTTGAAATCTCCGAGCAGAACAGGATATTGAGGTATCCAAACCACAATCTCCCTGCAAGGATTGGCTTCCAATGCAGCAGCGAGTCTTAATTGTTCCATCTCATCCAAGAAGGGCTTCTCTTCCAAAAGATATCTTCCTTTGAGACGAGCAAACCAGAAGTCTTCATAATTCCTCAGAATTCCACGAGGCCGTGGGGCAGCAGCTACACAGGCTTCCTGAAGTTCTAAAAACAGAGCATCTGATTCTCTGCGAAAGATCCTCCAGAAGTTCCGCATAGCAACATCATTCAATCCAGAACTTTCAGCGAGTCTGAGAGTATCAAAGGTACTTCTGAGATTCCTCTTTATGTTTTCAAAAACTACACCAATAGGATATACGGGGCGGGATTTTATTTGGGTTTTTGAAAAGGCAGGTTTGGAAGTGAAGTACGGATGAGGTTCTCTATCCAACCTATAAGAAGATTCTGCTTCAGTATCAGAATCTAACACTACCACTTCAGCTTCAGGACGAGGCTTGGGAGTGTAGTTGCAATCACGGAGCAGCTGCTCATGTGATGCAGAGGTTGGAAAAGGAGAATCACAAGGATTGTTTTGAGAGGTGGAGGGAGTATGTTCAAGAGTGGCATTGAGAGAAGGTTGAGATGGAAAGAGAGTTTGAAGGGGTGGTATATCTAGAACAGGATTTATGGTAGGTGGAGAGGAAGGAATGGTTAAAGGAGAAGATGGAGGTGTAAGAACATGGACAAAAACAGGTGATTCTGATGTGGCTTTTTCTGGTTCAGGTGTAGGGACAATCTCTATTGGTGCAGCTTCTGAACAAACAGCAGGAACAGAATTAGGTTCAGAAATGCATATACCTTTGGAACCTCTCAGAAAGGCTTTGGCCACATCCTCAGTCTTCTTCTGCTTCTTACTCTTCGGCTCTTCAATAATCTTTGTTTTGCCGCTAGCGATTTCTTTTCTTCTGACATATGCCAGAACTTCTGGTTGATTCTCAGCCTCTTGAGAGATATTTTCTTCATCAGATTCTTGAATAATCATCTTTCTTTTTCTGATTTTCTTCTTCTCAACAACTTCAACAATCTCAGCATCGTTATTTGACTTCTTCTTCTTTTTCTCAGCTTCCTTCTTTTTCTTCTCAAAATCAGCAGAGACAGCCTTAGCAACCTTTGCAATGACTTCTTCTGGGATCACTTCTTTATTGGTGGTAGCAGCAGGATGATCAAACTTTCTTTTGGTCCTTTCTTCCTTCTTACGATTCACTTTAATAGGAGCACCTTTGTCTTGATCTTTAAGACTCTTATCCTCTTTTTGTGACTTCAGATACTTAGTTCTGACTTCAGGTACCTCACTATTGAAGAAGGTTTCAAAGTCAGCTAGTACTGGTTTTCTTCTGATTCTTGTTCCAGCTAGAGGTTTAGGAACTTTGAGGATAGTGTCAATTATTTTCATCTTCTTTAGAGAAAACGCATTCAGACAAGCTCCAGAGGTGACAGCAAGGTCTTTGATAATACCTTCAGACTCCAGACTCTCAACAATCTTGGAATGCACCAGAAGGTTTGTAATAATTCTACCAAAAGGAATGATTGTTCCACCATTTTCTTTTCTGAAAGCGTTTCTGGAATCCTTTACTGCTTTCCACATATGGTTGAAGATAATGTAAATCGCATCAACCTTCTTCTGAGTGGCAATGCAATAAAGAATATACCTTTGATCATTACTGATGAAATCCGAGGCATGTGTTGATTTCCTATGGTAGAAACACCCAAGAAGGATCTTTGCCCAGATTCTGTAGACATCTCTCAATTCCTTGACGTATTTTGTTTTCTTGACATTTGGATAAAGAGTGGATAGGACATCTCCCATATCTGCCCTTTGATCCAACTCAAAAACCCCTTCAGGGTTTTTCAGGTCAAACATCATTCTTAGGATGTTTTCAGTAATAACGACAAACTTTCCATGAACGAAAGAAATTATAGATTTTGGAGCAACCACAGCATGTACCCAGAACTCCTTGACAAGATCCGGATAGACTGGACCAACAAACTCAGCGAACAACGAGGTCCATCCTTGAAAGATGATGTCTTCTTTAAGGTGAAATTGGTTTTCTTCAAGGTTGTCGAAGTCAACCATGAGTTCACACAGAACTTCCAATTCATCTTTAGGAATGGAGCATGCAACAACAGGAGTGAGTTGCAAGGTTTCTTCTTGGAGATGATGAGGAACAGATGACTCAGCATTTTGGGATGAGAAGGCAGCCATGGATGCAGAATGAACAAAAACGAACAAGAAAAGCGAACTGGGTTTTCGATTAGGGTTTTTAGAAAACGGCTAAGAACTTTTCAAACAAGAGAATGCAAGGAGAGAGTGAGAGACAAAGGAGCGAAAAAGATGTACGATATGATTTGAAAAGAATATATAGAGACGGATTTGAAAAGGAAAATAATAAGAAATATAAATTGAACAGTTCCAGAATCAAAGGAAATCAATTTTATTAAATGATGAGTGACGTGAGGAGAGAGAACGTGGTAAATGAAATAATTTAAAACAGTTACCTAGGTCGGCGACTTTTCAACTGCACGCTTTGTACTAACCGTACAGACACGTGTTCACCATCAGATAATAGATGACAGCTGTAATTTTCAGAATAGACTTTACGCCTTCAGATTCTGATCACTGCTTCTGATCTGATCTACTTTCTCTTCTGGAAACATTCCTTCTGAAGTGTGTTGATATAAATCTGAATAATCTTCTGATCCATTACTTCTGATATACACAGCTTCTGGAGATTCACTTCTTTGTTCTGCAGCTTCTGATACGACAAAATTGTATCTGCAGAAATTCTTAAGCTTCTTTGTTTCATCAAAAACAAGTTTATCATCAAAACCAGATATTTATTGATTCGTCCACAATCAATGTTTCAATGTTGTATATTATGTAGCATTTAGAGCATTCAGAATAACCAAGAATGAAACATCAATGCTTTAGAGGCAAACAAAACAGATGGTTCCAAGACTAATAAACTTTCTTTTCTGAATTCCTACAAACATAGTTTCTTCAACAGATTTAAGAACCAGAACTTGGAAGATAATCTTTCTTCCCTTCAAGTGTTGAGATCAACTTGAGTCCAGGAGACATGTCATGTTGACTTTTATCTTCTTTGTCACTAAGAGAATCTGCAAAAGAAATAGTCTTTTTCTTTGGTACCCACATTTTCTTGGGTCCTTTCTTGTTAGATTTTCTCAAGTTCTGATTGAACTTGGGTTTAACATTGTAAGCAATAGGAGGAACAGCATGATAATTTTTGATGTGAGTTTCATGATATTTCCTAGGTTGTGTCACATGCTTTTTGGTGTGTGTTATGTGAAAGCTTTGAGCATGTGAAGTGTGCCTAATATCATGGGAGTGGCCATACTTGAACTGATCATACAATGGCTTGTATGTGAATTTCATTTCATCAACAGGTTCAAGTTTGTATGGGGTTTCACCCTCAGAACCAATGCCGACTCTTTTGTTTCCAGACACAGCATATATCATAGAAGCTAGCTGACTTCTGCTAATACTTCTAGATAAGAAC
This sequence comes from Vicia villosa, assembly GCF_029867415.1. Lineage (NCBI taxonomy): Eukaryota > Viridiplantae > Streptophyta > Magnoliopsida > Fabales > Fabaceae > Vicia > Vicia villosa. Next base: position 12,016 of record NW_026706744.1, on the reverse strand, counting down.
TTTCTGAAACTTAAATCATATTCTTTCAGAATATGGTTTAGACTAGGAGTGGATTTTTCTGAATCAGAAGGAGATCCAACATTATTGGATAATTTTAAAAGTTTTTCTTTTAATTCAGAATTCTCCAACTCAAGCTTCTTTGTTTCAAATTCAAACAGCTTTTTCAGCTTTTTGTATTTGAGACTAATCTGAGACTTGAGTTCCAGAAGTTCAGTTAGACCGGAAACTAACTCATCTCTAGTAAGTTCAGAAAATACCTCTTCAGAATCTGATTCTGATGTAGATTCTGATTCGTCATCTTCTGTCGCCATCAGCGCACAGTTAGCCTGCTCATCTTCAGAGTCTGAATCATCTTCTGACTCATCCCAGGTTGCCATAAGACTTTTCTTCTTATGAAATTTCTTCTTGGGATTTTCCTTCTGAAGATTTGGACATTCGTTCTTGTAGTGTCCAGGCTCATTGCATTCATAGCACATGACCTTCTTCTTGTCAAATCTTCTGTCATCAGAAGATTCTCCACGTTCAAATCTCTTTGAACTTCTGAAGCCTCTGAACTTCCTTTGCTTGGTCTTCCAGAGTTGATTTAGCCTTCTGGAGATCAAAGACAGTTCATCTTCTTCTTCAGATTCTGATTCTTCAGGATCTTCTTCTCTAGCCTGAAAAGCGTTAGTGCATTTCTTGATATTTGATTTTAATGCAATAGACTTACCTTTCTTTTGAGGCTCATTTGCGTCCAGCTCTATTTCATGACTCCTCAAGGCACTGATAAGCTCTTCCAGAGAAACTTCATTCAGATTCTTTGCAATCTTGAATGCAGTCACCATAGGACCCCATCTTCTGGGTAAGCTTCTGATGATCTTCTTTACGTGATCAGCCTTGGTGTATCCCTTGTCAAGTACTCTCAATCCAGCAGTAAGAGTTTGAAATCTTGAAAACATCTTTTCAATGTCTTCATCATCCTCCATCTTGAAGGCTTCATACTTCTGGATTAAAGCTAGAGCTTTAGTCTCCTTGACTTGAGCATTTCCTTCATGAGTCATTTTCAAGGACTCATATATGTCATAGGCCGTTTCCCTGTTAGATATCTTCTCATACTCAGCATGAGAGATAGCATTCAGCAAAACAGTTCTGCATTTATGATGATTCCTGAAAAGCTTTTTCTGATCATCATCCATTTCTTGCCTTGTCAGCTTTACGCCTCTGGCATTTACTGGATGTTTGTAAGCATCCATCAGAAGATCCCATAGATCACCATCTAGACCCAGAAAGTAACTTTCCAGTTTATCTTTCCAGTATTCAAAGTTTTCACCATCAAATACCGGCGGTCTAGTATAACCATTGTTACCGTTGTATTGCTCAGCAGAGCCAGATGTAGATGCAGGTGTAGGTGTAGACTTTTCACTTTCATCAACCATCTTTTACTGAAGCGTTTTTCTCTTCCTGAATCTTTTCTAAACACGGTTAAGTGCTTGCACCTTAGAACCGGCGCTCTGATGCCAATTGAAGGATAGAAAAACACTTAGAAAGGGGGGGGTTTGAATAAGTGTAGCTTTAAAAACTTGACAGATAAAAATAAAATGCACAGTTATTTTTATCCTGGTTCGTTGTTAACTAAACTACTCCAGTCCACCCCCGCAGAGATGATTTACCTCAACTGAGGATTTAATCCACTAATCGCACGGATTACAATGGTTCTCCACTTAGTCAGCAACTAAGTCTTCCAGAGCCTTCTGATCACACACTGATCACTCCAGGAACACTGCTTAGATACCCTCTAAGACTTTTCTAGAGTCTACTGATCCACACGATCACTCTAGTTACAATCTGCTTAGTTCACTCCTAAGACTTCCTAGAGTATTCTGATCCACACGATCACTCTAGTTACTTACAACTTAATGTAATCAATCTAAGAGTATTACAAATGCTTCTTGAAAGCGATAATCACAACTGTGATATTTCTCTTAATCGTTTAAGCTTAATCTCACTAATATATTACAACAGCAATGTAGTGAGCTTTGATGAAGATGAAGATTCTGAGCTTTGGATTTGACAGCGTTTCAGCAAGTCTTTTTGAATAATCTTGTTCAGGATCGTTAACCTTGCTTCTCATCAGAACTTCATATTTATAGGCGTTGGAGAAGATGACCGTTGAGTGCATTTAATGCTTTGCGTGTTCCGTACAGCATCGCATTTAATGTTATACGCTTTTGTCAACTACCTCGAGCCTTGTTCACGCTGTGTCTACTGACGTAGCCTTTAGTAGCTTTTAACGTTCCTTTTGTCAGTCAGCGTAGCTTGCCACTTGTACTTTCTTCTGATCTGATGTTTGTGAATACAACGTTTGAATATCATCAGAGTCAAACAGCTTGGTGCATAGCATCTTCTGATCTTCTGACCTTGAAGTGCTTCTGAGCGTGATACCATCAGAACTTCAGTGCTTCTGTTCTCTTGTTCTTCTGATGCTTCCATAGACCCATGTTCTGATTCTGCTTCGACCATCTTCTGATGTCTTGCCAGACCATGTTCTGATGTTGCATGCTGAACCCTTGAGACAAAGCTTCTGAGCGCTGAATTATGCGTACTCTTTATATATATTTCCTGAAAGGGAAATTGCATTGGATTAGAGTACCATATAATCTTAAGCAAAATTCATATTATTGTTATCATCAAAACTAAGATAATTGATCAGAACAAATCTTGTTCTAACAAGTTTCTCCTTTGTGTTAGGAGAAGGAATTGATTTGATTTGAAAAGACAGACAGACAGACTGACTATTTTTGGTATTTTATTAGCTCGCTGAGATTCCTTGTGAACCTCATGCCTACATATCCCTAGTGGAAGTCAGAGCTTAATGTAGTTCGGGGAACTAACTAGGGAAATTAATTGTTTTTTTTGTGCCTTGCTTGAAGCTCAAGGTTGAAGCTTGGAATTAAATCTCTGTTTACAGTAAAGAGACATGAAATCATCTTTACAGAGAGGTATTTGTACTATTCTACCACAAACATTTAAAAGTGACAGAATAACTGGATTCATTTCATTCAAGAGGGGAGTCTACTTGGTTGATCAAGTATGACAGCCATCGTGCCTCTAAAATGAAAGAAAGATGCTCGTCCAAATTAGGGAAAGTGTACAAGTCTGGGGATGTGCCAGAGCATGTCTTTCAGAGTCCTAAATGGGAGACTTTGATTGAAATTGAAATTGAAATGTTTGTTTGTTTGAATGTGGTAGAGTAGTAAAAATATCTCTCTATAGAGATAAGCTATGTCTATCTACTGTATATAAGATTTGAATTTAGCTGGCTTGTATGAGGCCCAAGCTTGAGGCTTTTTGATTGATTAATTAATTGTTATTGACTTTGGGAGATGACTCCACTGGGGATTAATTACAGGGTATTTTTGTGTTCTGTACAAAGCCCAGAATTGAGGCTGACTCTACTTAGGGAGACTCTATTTATGTGCCTTGTACAAAGCCCAAGGTTGTGGCTAACTGTTGAGGATAATTGAATTTTTAAGACTATGAATGACTTTATTTTGTGTGCCTTGTACAAAGCCCAAGGTTGTGGCTAACTCTAGCTAGGGAAAACATTATTTTCTGCCTTGTACAAAGCCCAAGGTTGTGGCGGACTCTTAAATGAATTAAGTATGGATGACTATATGGGGAAAGATCCTAAGTGTTAGGAATCTTTGACACATGAAAAATATGGTTTATCTGCCTTGTACAAAGCCCAAGGTTGTGGCTACTGAATGATGAAGAACTTACTGGGGAGACTCTATTATCTGCCTTGTACAATGCCCAAGGTTGAGGCTGACTCTTGACAGGGGAGTTTTATTGTTTGGGTCCCTTGTATGAAGCCCAAGGTTGAGGCTAACTGTTTTTTGTTGGTTTTGACTCTACTGAGGAGATTTTATTTATTAAAAGACTGTTTTTTCTTTGGAAGCTAACCCTTTCCAGGGATTTTGACTCAGCTGGAGAAATTGTTTGGTAAAAGACTGACTTTATCATGTTTTTTGGAGGCTGACCCTTTCCAGGGGTTTTGACTCTTTTTTGGGGAATTATCTCCTAAGAGAAATGAATCTTTATTTATTAATTGACTTTGGAGGCTAACCCTTTCCAGGGGTTTTATTGAAAATGAAGGAATGTGTGGAAGCTAACCCTTTCCAGGGATTTATTTGAAATGGAGGTTGATTTTAATTGACTTTGGAGGCTAACCCTTTCCAGGGGTTTATTGAAAATGAATGGCAGAAAGATTATCTAATGGAGACTTCTTGTTTAAAGCCCAAGATGAAGGCTGACTCAATGCTGAGGATGACCCAAAGCATGGATCCTAGACTCTGCTAAGGAAGATTGATGAAGATAAGGGTGACAGAGACTGTCCATGTCTCTCATTCCAAAAGGTGTACTCAATGCAAAATTGAGACAAACTTAGCTTGTTTAAAGTCTGGTTTAAATTGGAAGAAACTCACCAGGGTAGGCTAAAAGGTGGCTAAAGACCTGTTCCTATGTTTATAAGAAACCTGATGGGTCCTTGTATACAAGCTCAAGAGGAAGCTGGAAATGCTTTTAAGAAGCCTGTGGGTCCTTGTACAAAGCCCAAGAGGAGGCTAATCGAGGGTCCTTGTTATAGCACAAGAGAAAGCTATGTAGTTTTGAACTTATTTTGGCTCTAAGCAAATGGGTAAGAGGTTTCACCGGGAATAATTCCTCTTTGGGTGGATGTGTCCTATATTTGGATTCTAAGGTTTTTGCCAAGATGTTTCACCGGGAATAATTCATCTTGGGGGTTTGAACTACAGATCTCTAATTAGGAAAGAGCCTTCACCGGGAAGACATTCTCAATCCTAGGCCATATTCCTATAATATATATATAGTTTAACTGTCCTAAGGTTTATACTCAAACGTAGTTCTAAACTAATATATGCACAATTTATATTTGACAGTAATTTAAATAAAGACTGTAAATTGAAAGCTTGTAAAGCCTAACCTGGATGGAGTGGAGGCCATTGAAGAAGTATGTACAGAGCCTCAACAGTAATTTTTGTTGTTTTGTTGATGACAGTTGAATATATGATAAACAGTTAATGGTTTTTGAAAACAGAAGAAGTGAAGATGGACAAAGGTCACATAGGTATCTGAAGAGTTTCACCGGGAATAATGCCCTTCAAATACCAGAAGAATGTTTTGAAAACAGAAAGAAGATTTTGAAAATACAGTTTTGAAAACAAGCTAAGAAGAGAAGGTTTTTGGGACTTACACTCTATTAGAGGCCCAGTACTTTACAGTACTGGTGTAAAAGTAATTTGAAAAATGATTTGGAATGATGCAAGGTTTTGTTGTTTGAAAACCTTAATCATCCGTTTAATCAGAGATTGAAAACAGTTTTGAAAATTGACAAAAGTCAACTTAATTAGGGTAAAAATAAAGACTTTTTAACTAATTAAGACCTAAACAATTAGGGTTTTATCATAAAATTATTTACAAAGTGATTAGGTTAAAATAAAGTGATAATATATATTTAAAGTATTTAAGAAAACACTTAAAAACATACTATTTTAAACCTAATTAAAATTCAAGAAATAAATAATATTTTTATGATTTTTTTGATTATTCACAAAATAGGTATATTAAATGATAAGTGTGTGAAAAATGAAGTGAAAATAAATTAATTTGATAGGTTAAATAAATATGTGAAGTTTGTGAGAAAATGAAAGAAATTGTGTGTTAAAAAAATAGCTTTGGCCCTTGGAGGGTTTGAACCCACGCCCTCTAGGTCACACACTCAAAACAAACACCACTGAGCCAACGCGCGTGTGGTGATAGTAACTTGCATTCATTTGGTTATGTTTCAAAACAACTAGTAAATCATTCAAAAATAAAAGAATCAAAAAGTCTGGGGCGAGGGGGATTCGAACCCCAGACTTGAGGCATGATGAGACTAAGGGCGTATGGGAGGCCACTAGGGCAAGTTTGTTCAGTCGTTTAAGGAACGCATACCATTCAAAATAAAATAAACTTTGGCCCCAGATTCAAATTTTGCGCGCCATGGCCATAGTCATCTTTTTCCTCGAGCTCAAAGATTTTCAAAATCCTAACTCTCTGGTTTCTCAACTAAATGACATGATGTAAACATCAATCTTGTTCTAAATTTCCTCACGAATCCAGATATGTAACTAACATTTATTTATATGAACTATAGCTACCTAATTTCTCAGAAAACTCTAAGAACATATAAACCCTAAATTTGAAATAAAATGACAAACAAGATGAATAAATGCAAGATGATAGAGGGTTTTCAATCCTCTGATGATGCTAAACAAGATAGAATCGAGCTTTAACACAGTGAGTGCTTAAATTAAAGAGGTGAAGTTCAGAAACTTACCTCTGAAAATGGAGGTCATGAGGATGATTGAGAGCACCTGGGCTTGAATGAATGATCTCAATAGCTTCCCTGAGACTCAATGATGCTAACTGAATGCTTATTGGAGCTTGAATCCTCCTGAATTGCTCTATGGACCTCCCTCGATTTCAGCTTCAAGTGAACATGGAGGTTGTTGAATTTGGAGTTACAGATGAGCTGCAGCCATCTGGTTAGCTTCACTATGACCTGAGGAGTGTGCCTGGATGATTGGCTTGGCTCAGAACCTCCTGAATTACTCCATGGACCTCCAACTGCAAGTGCTCCAAAGTGAGAGCAACAATGGTGTTCCTCCACTTACAGAAGTGATCCAGGCGCTTGGATCACCTCAAATGACCTCCCTTGAGATGTTAGAATGCTCACTTTCCAAAGATAAGCTCTGGTTTGAAGAAATCGATTCTTCTTGCCAAAGAACTTTGAAAAACAATGAACATGAGAAGAGAAAGAGAAAGCAAGGAATATGGTTGCTTTGGTGTGTTTTTTGAATGAGAATGAGGCCTCTATTTATAGGCAAATGTCTCAGTACTGATTGGGAGAGTGAGCTTGCTTAGTGAAGCAAGTTTGGTTTCTTAGCCATGAAGAAATTTCAAAGAATATCCAAGTGCAATGATGAGCTCTTTGATACCACTCCCTAGCCATCGGTTTTGCTTGATCTTAGGGGACCAAATGGCTGCAGAAATGAGCTCCAATTGGTTGGGAGAAGATTCCTTTGATGAATCACCAATTTGCCATAAATTCAAAAATGCAATCATTACATAATCACATGCCTTTGTTTTTGGGAATCTTCTCTAATCCTTATGCAATGATGGAAATTGATGTATGGTATGGTTTCAGATGCATTAGAGGTCGTGTAGCATCACTTAGTGAAGCAAAATGCACAAAATTGCAAAGTTCCAAATTGTACATGACCTATAATTTTACTTCATGAGGCCAACTTTGAACAAGCATAACTCCTAGCTCAAATTGAATTTGAAGAAGGTTGAACACAATTTGGAAAGCCCTAAACATCTACTTCAAATCATTAGTTTGGAGTTTCTTCAGAATCCTTTGGGAAATTTGTGAAAAATGAGCCTAAAGTTGGATGAAAACTAGGTTAAAACACTTAGAAAAATTTCTAAGTGTTTATGACCTAAACTTCAAAATTTCCAAAACTTCATAAATGATTGATCTTTTGAAAAAAGTTCCTTTGTAAGATGTTGTTTTATTTTGCAAGATCTACAACTTTCATGTTGGAAGTTTTTTGAGTTGTGTAGGTGAAATTTTGAGTTCTCACCATGCCTTCAAAAACCCTAATTCCCGACTTTTTGCTCCTTGATGAATTTCTTTGAATTTCTTTGGTCAAATGACTTTGACATCCATATATTGATGATATTGATCTTTGAAAGTCATTTTTTGACCAAAAACCTTAAAAGTCAATGATGATCCCACACAGTTGACTTTTCCTGACAAAGTGAATTTTTGGACTTTTGTGTAGAAACAAGATCTTATCTTCAAATGAATGGTGTAAATGGATTATATTGAGGTAGTAGAGATTCTTGAATCATGTCTTGAGTTTTGGATCCATGCCCTGATTAAAAGTCAACTATCTTGGTGAATTAGGTCAAAAACCCTAATTGTCGACCAGAGGACAATGATGACTGTAGACTTTGAACTGAGGTGTAATGTCCAGTGGATCTTGTCATATGAGTTATTTGAAGATGATTGATGTCTTTGAATGGTCCCTAAGGGCTTTTTAGGGTTTCCCAAAGGTGATCCCTGATTTTAGTCCTTGATAGGCTCCAAACCCTAGTCTGTTGATCTGAGTAATTCTGTACTTAGATGACTGGGTGTCTAATCAATCATAGGTGAAATAATGAAGCTTTTGAGTCTTATGATTGTATTAGAGACTAATCCCTCTATTGATTGATCCTTTGCCTGAGTTTTCTTGTCTTTGAGCATCCTCGATTAGATACCAGATGGAGAAGTAACTGCTCTGGAAACTTGTCTTGACCTGATGAAAAATCCTGAAGATATGACATCTCAGGGGGGTCAAAAATTAGGGTATGACAGATGCCCCTATTTAAGTTTCTTTTATCTGGAGGGAGAGAGATTGATATCTCGATCTTTCCGGCGTAAAAGAGACTTAAATATCGAGGAATGCCCGAATTTTGGGCGCTCCTGAGATGTTGTAATTGATAAAATCTTTGCATGACTTGATCCCGTTGTCGCACTTGGCGGGGGATGAGGAGACAAACTCCTGCAAAAATACTTGATGTGGATTCTGGCGAATGGATGGCAGTATAGGATGCGCAATCCATCTTCTTTAACTAAGTGTTGATACTTAGAAAAAGGTAAACAACCTCCCCCTTGTTTCGGATGTCCATATCTCGAAACTGGTCTTAGTTGTGTTTGGGCAATATCTCAGATAAAGAGAAAATTTCCAACGGTTTGTTTCCTCATCAAACTTCTTACCAGCGCTTGGAGGTAAGATGCCATTTGACGGTAGTAAAGAAACTTCAAAGGTTTGTTTCCTCGTCAAACTTCTTATCAGCGCTTGGAGATAAGATGCCATTTGACGGTAGTAAAGAAACTTCAAAGGTTTGTTTCCTCGTCAAACTTCTTATCAGTGCTTGGAGATAAGATGCCATTTGACGGTAGTAAAGAAACTTCAAAGGTTTGTTTCCTCGTCAAACTTCTTATCAGCGCTTGGAGATAAGATGCCATTTGACGGTAGTAAAGAAACTTCACCATCTTCCCTTTTGACTTGACGTCTTTGAAAGAATGTCATATGGCCTCATGATCTTTTGAGGGGCTAATGACTTTGTTTGAAGGCGGACGAACTGTTTTTGGGGTGAAAACTGCCATTCGTCAACTGATGCCTGGGGAATCAACGAACTGTTTTCCTAAGAGGAAAACTGCCATTCATCGACTCTGTGGGGAGTTAAACATCCCAGAAACAGACAAACTGTTCGAAGAAACTGCCATTTGTCGATCTCTTGAGTATTTAACAGACAAACTGTCTTTTCTTGGGAAAAGATTGCCATTTGCCAATTGCTTAGGGGAACAAACTGTCTTCTGCCGGGGAAGACTGCCATTTGTCGACCCTGTCATGAAAGAAAGTGAGCAAACTGTCTTCTGCTGAAAGAGACTGCCATTCGCTGACTTTGTTATGATAGAAAGTGAGCAAACTGTCTTCTGCTGAAAGAGACTGCCATTTGCTGACTCTGTTATGATAGAAAGTGAGCAAACTGTCTTCTGCTGAAAGAGACTGCCATTTGCTGACTCTGTTATGATAGAAAGTGAGCAAACTGTCTTCTGCTGAAAGAGACTGCCATTTGCTGACTCTGTTACGATAGAAAGTGAGCAAACTGTCTTCTGATGAAAGAGACTGCCATTTGCTGACTTTGTTGGGGAATCTGAACTATCTTCTAGACGAAGACTATCATTCGCTGACTCCGCTGGGGAATCATTTGTCGATCTGCTGGGAGATTCTGAATTCTTCTTTGACAAGAAGTGGCACCTCTTGACCCTGCTGGGGGAAATACCAAACCTCTAGAGAATTCCAAAATGTGAAGCAGACTATCTTGTCTGAAGAAGACTGTCGAATGTCGCTCTGCAGGAGAATCTCAGCTGAGGAATTCCAAAAGTGAACAAACTATCTCTTTGAGGGAGACTACCATCTGTTGACTTGCTTGGTGAGATCCTTGTGTATGAACTGTTGTTTCGAAGGAAAAAGTTTCTCCGGAACTTGCAGGGGAAACTTGAGTTCATGCCTCAATGACTCGGGCATTCACAGGATCAAAGCCTGATTCGGCTATGCAATTATGATGTAATGTATGCATGAATATTATGACAATGATAAAATGTAAAGTGAATGTGAATAGAATTTTCGCGGATGTAAAATCCTATGATACGACTGAATTCTTGTTGATCAGAAGATGTCCTCTTCTTGTAGTTCGAACTCTGTTGGGAATATCTGGTTATCAGTTGTCCGCTGTCCGAAGTAAGCAATATGAATTGAAGTGAAGATCCGTCATCGGGAGATGTTCGCAAAGCGACCTCATGGGGAAATACTTGATTCCCGGAGTCTCAACCGTTCTCGGAGCAACTGTTTGCATTCTTCCTATTGTTTGTAAACCTTAGAAAGAAATTTCACCTTTATTTTTGCAAGTAAATTCATTTTTATTTTATGAAAACATTTGTTTCAAGAAATTGACTGTTCAAACTTAAAATGCATTCCAAGAAACTGAAAAAGACTAGATTGCAAATAAAAAGCACAAGGCTCAAATTATTATATATGGAATGGTAATCAGCCAAATGCTTGATTCCATGGAGTATTTACAAAGTTGGAAATTGGTAATTTTCGGGAAAAGGGCTACGATGAAACGTGACGACCGTTATCTTTCCTTTCCACTCCGAGTTGCGCTGTATTCGTGCTTCGTAGAAGATGACCTACTGCTGATGAATACTCCGCTATGGATTTTGAATGATCAAGTGTATCCTGAACACAGTTACTTGCCATATATCCCTAACTTTTGCGTAAACTACCCCTTTCGGGTTTTAAGTCTACCGGGATTGATTATTTATTTTTTTATGTCTCTAACTTTTGCCTGAATCGCCCTTTCGGGTTTTCGATTCACCGAGACGCTCTTTTTTGCCTAAGCCGCTCTTTGCGAGTTTTCAACTTAGCGAGCTGTTCTTTTGTTTATTTAGGCGAAGTATTTCTTGACTGCGTCGACGTTCACAGGACGGGTGAATTCTTCTCCATCCATAGTCGTGAGTATTAAGGCTCCTCCTGAGAAAGCTCTCTTGACCACGTAGGGGCCGTCATAATTGGGAGTCCATTTCCCTCTCGAATCTGTGAGAAAAGATTGAATCTTTTTGAGTACAAGGTCGCCTTCTTTGATTGTGCGAGGCCGAACCTTTTTGTCGAAAGCTTTCTTCATTCTTTGTTGATATAACTGACCGTGGCATAAAGCTGTCATGCGCTTTTCTTCGATTAAGTTCAATTCATCGAATCTGCTTTGACACCACTCGGCTTCTGTTAATTTTGCCTCCATCAAGACTCTCATTGATGGAATTTCAACTTCTATAGGTAGGACTGCCTCCATGCCATATACAAGGGAGAAAGGAGTTGCTCCAGTCGAAGTACGTACTGACGTACGGTAACCATGAAGAGCATACGGGAGCATTTCATGCCAATCTTTGTAAGTGATGACCATCTTCTGAATGATTTTCTTGATGTTTTTGTTAGCTGCTTCTACAGCTCCATTCATCTTTGGTCTGTAAGGAGATGAGTTGTGATGTTCGATCTTGAATTCTTCACAAAGCTCCTTCATCATTTTGTTATTCAAATTTGACCCATTGTCAGTGATTATCTTGCTAGGAACGCCGTAGCGACAGATGATGTGATTCTTGATAAACCTGACGACAACTTGTCTTGTAACGTTTGCATATGAAGCTGCTTCAACCCATTTGGTGAAATAGTCTATGGCTACCAAGATGAAGCGATGTCCGTTGGACGCTTTTGGTTCGATCATTCCAATCATGTCGATTCCCCACATGGAGAAAGGCCAAGGGGAAGAGAGTATGTTGAGAAGAGATGGTGGCACATGAATTCTATCG
>NW_026706743.1:0-76898 GCF_029867415.1 Vicia villosa | reverse complement strand
CAGCATGTGATTAATCTTCCTCGCTGCAGGTTTCTTGAATGCACAGAGTGATAAGCATCCGCAAGCAAGGTTGGAACTGGATTTCCAATCAAGAAGATCTTAATTGCGTTGATGTCGACGAAATCGTTAATGTTAGGGAACAAAAACAATCCGTAGATAAGCAAAGCCAAGATTTCCTCAAAAGCGCTCATATCTTGGATGCTGACGAAGTACCGAGCTTGATCAAACAGGAATTTGGAGGGCAATCCTTGAATTCCTCCTCTACTCACCATATGAGTTCTGATGTCGACTACGTTCAAAGGAGTAGTTGCAGCAATGATAATGTCGTCAGGATTCTTTTCCAAACCGGAGTACGGATCTTGCGCGTACACAGGTATCTCAATCAGACGAGAGTACTCCTCCAACGTAGGCATGAGCTGATAATCTGGAAAGGTGAAGCAGTGATACGTTGGATCGTAAAACTGTACCAAGGTGGGAAGGATCCCATCCACCATGTTGGTATTGAGCAAAGGCAGAAGTTTTCCATACTTCTCCTTGAAAGCCTGGGGGTTGACCACCAGTTTTCCGAGCTTTCCCAGTTCCTCGACCTGGGGAATCTTGAAGGTGTATTTCCTAGCTCTCTTTCTTCCGTAATCCATGGTATAGATCCTTAAGTCCTCTCTCCGTTTCTCTCTTTCTCTGAAGTTCAAAACGTTCGTTATTTAGTTTCCTTGAAAAACGACTCGAAAAAGACTCTTTTTGTTTTTAGTTGTTTATTAATGAATGATGCATGAATGCATGAATGCACACACAAGAGTTTTAAACAAACATGGCGTTGAAGGGTATAGTGGTCATGAAGTCCAAACGTGAATCCCGCCCCAATGGTAAACTAAGGTTAAGGATTTTTGTACCTGTAGAACGGGTTCTAGGGGTCTCAGAGTTTTTGCTCAACCTTAAAGATACGTTGATTGGTATCTATAAGAGAGTTTTCTCTGAGTGTAGTATCTGCGTGACAATTACTTCCGTAATCACCGCTCTACGTCCTAAAAAAAGGCTTTAAGTGGGGTTAATGTGTTTCTAGGTCCTCCTGGTACAAATCAGTCTCGGAATGCAGTGGCGCAGTTAATCACAACCAGCCAGGCAAATCCCAAGAGTAGACTTGGAAACCAAGATTAGAGGGCCTTCACCGGGAAGACATCCTCCATCCTATCTTATGTTGCACTCAAATCCGGGTATAGGATTTCTCACCACAAGGGGGAATCAAGCCCTTTCCCGATACAGAATAAACAAAATTAAACAAATATATATGCAACAATCACATGAAATGACACAGAGGTTAGGCAGGACCTCTCTTGTTTGAGGGGGAATTTGGCATCCCTAATTCCTCATTGGGGCTGGACCAGCAACAGGTCAACCATTGGTTTGGATGAAAAACCAAGGTTTTGAACACTTATATCCCAAGCAGAGTCGCCATTTTTCTGTGGTGTCGTTTTCTTTTACCTCCCCGTTTCACTTGGGAGGACGGCACGCAAGACCCTTCACGCGAAATTTGGAAGGAGAATGCGCCCGTGGTGGGATGAATTTTATTTCAGTTCTTCCTACGATATCACACGAACTTTCTTATTTGTCCTACGAGTAGGAAAGGGGAAAAAAGATCTCAACTAAACCCTAGGAGTTTGCTAAGTGTGGGGATTTCACCTAGACTAGAAATTCTGGAGTCCGGGAGGTCGGTTATACATAGGGAAGTGTTTAAACACCCTACATATCTGTAGTACTCTACAGGAACCTTCTCTGTGTCATTTATGATTGTGTTTGCTGCTAATGATTGGGAAAGTTTCTCCTTTGTGTTAGGAGAAGGAATTGATTTGATTTGAAAAGACAGACAGACAGACAGACTGACTATTTTTGGTATTTTATTAGCTCGCTGAGACTCCTTGTGAACCTCATGCCTACATATCCCTAGTGGAAGTCAGAGCTTAATGTAGTTCGGGTAACTAACTAGGGAAATTAATTATTTTTGGTGCCTTGCTTGAAGCTCAAGGTTGAAGCTTGAATTAAATCTCTGTTTACAGTAAAGTGACATGAAATCATCTCTACATAGAGGTATTTGTACTATTCTACCACAAACATTTAAAGGAGTGACAGAATAACTGAATTCATTTCATTCAAGAGGGGGACCTTACTTGTGTATGTGCAAGTATACCAGTCAAATGCCTCTTAAATGAAAGAAAGATGCTCATCCAAATTAGGGAAAGTTACCACATGTCTGGGTTTTACTGCCAGCTCATGCCTTTCAAAATCCTAAATGGGAGACTTGATTAAAATTGAAATTGAAATGTTTGTTTGTTTGAATGTGGTAGAGTAGTAAAAATATCTCTCTATAGAGATAAGCTATGTCTATCTACTGTATAAAAGATTTGACTTTAGCTGGCTTGTATGAGGCCCAAGCTTGAGGCTTTTTGATTGATTAATTAATATTATTGACTCTGGGAGATGACTCCACTGGGGATTAATTACAAGGTATTTTTGGTGTTCTGTACAAAGCCCAGAATTGAGGCTGACTCTACTTAGGGAGACTCTATTTATGTGCCTTGTACAAAGCCCAAGGTTGTGGCTGACTGTTGAGGATAATTGAATGAATGACTCTATTTTATGTGCCTTGTACAAATCCCAAGGTTGTGGCTAACTCTAGCTAGGGAAAACATTATTTTCTGCCTTGTACAAAGCCCAAGGTTGTGGCGGACTCTTAAATAAATGAATTGAGTATGGATGACTCTAAGGGGAAAAGATCCTAGGTGTTAGGAATCTTTGACACATGAAAGATATGGTTTATCTGCCTTGTACAAAGCCCAAGGTTGTGGCTACTGAGTGATGAAGGACTCACTGGGGAGACTCTATTATCTGCCTTGTACAATGCCCAAGGTTGAGGCTGACTCTTAATAGGGGAGTTTTATTGTTTGGGTGCCTTGTGTGAAGCCCAAGGTTGAGGCTAACTGTTTTTGTTGATTTTGACTCTACTGAGGAGGTTTTATTTATTAAAAGACTGTTTTTCTTTGGAAGCTAACCCTTTCCCGGGATTTTGACTCAGCTGGTGAATTTGTCTGTTAAAAGACTGACTTTATCATGTTTTTTGGAGGCTGACCCTTTCCAGGGGTTTTGACTCTTTTGGGGAAATTATCTCCTAAGAGAAATGAATCTTTATTTTTTTGATATTTTTATTAATTGACTTTGGAGGCTAACCCTTTCCAGGGGTTTTTATTAAAAATGAAGGACTGTGTGGAAGCTAACCCTTTCCAGGGATTTTATGGTAGTTGATTTTAATTGACTTTGGAGGCTAACCCTTTCCAGGGGTTTTATTTTAGACAGATGTTGGAGGCTAACCCTTTCCAGGGGTTTTATTTTAGACAGATGTTGGAGGCTAACCCTTTCCAGGGGTTTTATTAAAATGAATGGCAGAAAGATTATCTAGTGGAGACTTCTTGTTTAAAGCCCAAGATGAAGGCTGACTCAATGCTGAGGATGATCAAACATGGATCCTAGACTCTGCTAAGGAAGATTGATGAAGATAAGGGTGACAGAGACTGTCCATGTCTCTCATTCCAAAAGGTGTACTCAATGCAAAATTGAGACAAACTTAGCTTGTTTAAAGTATGGTTTAAATTGGAAGAAACTCACCAGGGTAGGCTAAAAGGTTACTAAAGACCTGTTCCTATGTTTATAAGAAACCTGATGGGTCCTTGTATACAAGCTCAAGAGGAAGCTGGAAATGCTTTTAAGAAGCCTGTGGGTCCTTGTACAAAGCCCAAGAGGAGGCTAATCGAGGGTCCTTGTTATAGCACAAGAGAAAGCTATGTAGTTTTGAACTTATTTTGGCTCTAAGCAAATGGGTAAGAGGTTTCACCGGGAATAATTCCTCTTTGGGTGGATGTGTCCTATTATTTTTGGATTCTAAGGTTTTTGCCAAGATGTTTCACCGGGAATAATTCATCTTGGGGGTTTGAACTACAGATCTCTAATTAGGAAAGAGCCTTCACCGGGAAGACATTCTCAATCCTAGGTCATATTCCTATAATATATATATAGTTTAACTGTCCTAAGGTTTATACTCAAACGCAGTTCTAAACTAATATATGCACAGTTTATATTTGACAGTAATTTAAATAAAGACTGTAAATGGAAAGCTTGTAAAGCCTAACCTGGATGGAGTGGAGGCCATTGAAGAAGTATGTACAGAGCCTCAACAGTATTTTAGTTGTTTTGTTGATAACAGTTGAATATATATATATGATAAACAGTTAATGGTTTTTGAAAACAGAAGAAGTGAAGATGGACAAAGGTCACATAGGTATCTGAAGAGTTTCACCGGGAATAATGCCCTTCAAATACCAGAAGAATGTTTTGAAAACAGAAAGAAAATTTTGAAAATACAGTTTTGAAATCAAGCTAAGAAGAGAAGGTTTTTGGGACTTACACTCTATTAGAGGCCCAGTACTTTACAGTACTGGTTACAAAAGCAGTTGAAAATGATTTGGAATGATGCAAGGTTTTGTTGTTTGAAAACCTTAATCTTCCGTTTAATCAGAGATTGAAAACAATTTTGAATATTGACAAAAGTCAACTTAATTAAGGCAAAGATGAAACCTATACCCAATTAAGACCTACATAATTAGGGTTTTATCATAAAATTATTCACAAAGTAATTAGGTTAAAACAAAATGAAAATATATATATTAAAGTATTTAAGAAAACATTTAAAACATACTATTTTAAACCTAATTAAAATACATGAAATAAATAATATTTTTTTATAATTTTTTGATTATTCACAAAGTAGGTATATTAAATAGCAAGTGTGTGAAAAATGAAGTGAAAATGATTTAATTTGATAAGTTTATTAATTGTGTGAAGTTTGTAAAAAAAAGAAATGAAAATGGGTGCTAAAAAATTGGTTTGGCCCTAGAGAGGTTCGAACCCACGCCCTTCATGATTACATTTCAAAACTTAACCAACTGAGCTGCGCGCGCAGCTTATTAACTATATACATTCAATATATTATATTTTCAGATAAGCCAGGAAATTCAAATTTTACGCGCGCCATGTTCATCTTCTTCCTCGAGCTTCAGATTTTCAAATTCCTAACTCTCTGGTTTCTCAACTAAATGGCATGATGTAAACATCAATCTCACTCGTTTTTGGACAAGGAACATGATTATGGGCTCAGAATTCATTTATTCTAAGTGTAACTAATGAATTTCATCATGAACACGAAGAACACATAAACCCTAATTTTAAAATTAAATGATGCACAAGATGAATAAATGAACGATGATAGAGGGTTTTCAATCCTCTGATGATGCTGAACAAGATAGAATCGAGCTTTAACACAAAGAGTACTTAAATTAAAGAGGTGGAGTTCAGAAACTTACCTCTGAAAATGGAGGTCGTGAGGATGATGGAGAGCACCTGGGCTTGAATGAATGATCTCAATAGCTTCCCTGAGACTCAATGATGCTAACTGAATGCTTATTGCAGCCTGAATCCTTCTGAATTGTTCTATGGACCTCCCTCGATTTCAGCTTCAAGTGAACATGGAGGGTGTTGATTCTTGAGTTACAGATGAGCTGCAGCCATCTGGTTAGCTTCACTATGACCTGAGGAGTGTGCCTGGATGATTGGCTTGGCTCGGAACCTCTTGAATTACTCCATGGTCCTCCAACTGCAAATGCTCCAAAGTGAGAGCAACAATGGTGTTCCTCCACTTACAGAAGTGATCCAGGTGCTTGGATCACCTCAAATGACCTCCCTTGAGATGTTAGAATGTTCACTTCCCAAAGATGAGCTCTGGTTTGAAGAAATCGATTCTTCTTGCCAAAGAACTTTGAAAAACAATGAACATGGGGAGAGAAAGAGAAAGCAAGGAATATGGTTGCTTTGGTGTGTTTTTGAATGAGGAATGCATCTGTATTTATAGGCAAATGGATCAGTATAGCTGCAGAGGAGTGAGCTTCCTTAGTGAAGTTGATTTGCTTTCTTAGCCATGAAGGAAGTTTGCAAGTATCTCTTATGCAATGATGAGAATTTTGATTCCATTTGATCAATCCCCTAGCCCTCGATTTTGTTTAATCTTAGGGGACAATTCTGAGCCAGAAATGAGCTCTAATTGGTTGGTGAGAAGATTCCTTGGGTGATTCATCAATTTGCCATAAATTCACAAATGTAATCATTACATAATCACATGTTCTTGTTTTTAGAATCTTCTTCAATTCTTATGGCATGGTGAAAATGAATGCATGGCATGGTTTCAGATGTGTTATGGGTCGTGTAGCATCCATAAGAGAGGTTATTTGCACAAAATTTGCAAAGTCCAAAAGTGTCCATGACCTATAATTTTACTTCATGAGGCCAACTTTGAACAAGCATAACTCTTAGCTCAAATTGAATTTGGAGAAGGTTGAACACAATTTGGAAAGCCCTAAACATCTACTTTAAATCATTAGTTTATGTCTTCTTCAGAATCATTTGGGAAATTTGTGAAAAATGAGCCCAAAGTTGGATGAAAACTAGGTTAAAACACTTAGAAAAATTTCTAAGTGTTTATGACCTAAACTTCAAAATTTCCAAAACTTCATAAATGGTTGATCTTTTGAAAAAAGTTCCTTTGTAAGATGTTGTTTTATTTTGCAAGATCTACAACTTTCATGTTGGAAGTTTTTTGAGTTGTGTAGGTGAAATTTTGAGTTCTCACTATACCCTCAAAAACCCTAATTCCCGACTTTTTGCTCCTTGATGAATCTCTTTGAATTTCTTTGGTCAAATGACTTTGACATCCATATATTGATGATATTGATCTTTGAAAGTCATTTTTTGACCAAAAACCTTAAAAGTCAATGATGATCCTTCACAGTTGACTTTTTCCTGACAAAGTGAATTTTTGGACTTTTGTGTAGAAACAAGATCTTTTCCTTAAATGAATGATGTAAATGGATTATATTGAGGTAGTAGAGATTCTTGAATCATGTCTTGAGTTTTGGATTCATGCCCTGATTAAAAGTCAACTATCTTGGTGAATTAGGTCAAAAACCCTAATTGTCGACCAGAGGACAATGATGACTGTAGACTTTGAACTGAGATGTAATGTCCAGTGGATCTTGTCATATGAGTTATTTGAAGATGATTGATGTCTTTGAATGGTTCCCTGGGGCTTTTTAGGGTTTCCCAAGAGTGATCCCTGATTTTAGTCCTTGATAGGCTCCAAACCCTAGTCTGTTGGTCTGAGTAATCCTGTGCTTAGATGACTGGGTGTCTTAATCAATCATAGGTGTAATAATGAGGCTTTTGAGTCTTATGATTGTATTAGAGACTAATCCTCCTATTGATTGATCCTTTGCCTGAGTTTTCTTGTCTTTGAACACCCTCGATTGAATGTCAGGCTGCTCTGGGTACTTGCTTTGACTTGATGAAAATCCTGAAGATATGTCATCTCAGGGGGGTCAAAAATTAGGGTATGACACTTCCAACCAGAATTCACACTTCGACAGTTTGGCAAAAAGTTGCTTCTCTTTCAAC
Source organism: Vicia villosa (assembly GCF_029867415.1). Classification (NCBI taxonomy): domain Eukaryota; kingdom Viridiplantae; phylum Streptophyta; class Magnoliopsida; order Fabales; family Fabaceae; genus Vicia; species Vicia villosa. Next base: position 69,353 of record NW_026706743.1, on the reverse strand, counting down.
AGCTCCAACACAATTCTGAGATGTTCCGCATGTTCTTTCTCACTCTTAGAATATATCAGGATATCATCTATAAATACCACCACAAACTTATCGAGATACGGATGAAAAATCCTGTTCATATATTCCATAAAAACACCAGGTGCATTAGTAACTCCGAACGGCATTACAGAATACTCATAATGTCCATACCTCGTTCTAAAGGCAGTCTTCTGAATATCGTCGTCTTTCACACGAATCTGATGATACCCAGACCTCAGATCAATTTTACTAAATACACATGCCCCAACCAACTGATCCATCAAATCATTAATCCTCGGCAATGGATACCGATTCTTGATAGTAACCTTGTTCAATTGTCTGTAATCTACACACAGCCTCATTGAACCCTCTTTCTTCTTTACCAACAACACAGGCGCACCCCACGGCGAAACACTAGGACGAATAAATTTCTTCTCAAGTAATTCCTCTAACTGCTTCTTCAGTTCAGCCAATTCAGACGGCGACATACGATACGGCGCCATCGACACTGGACTAGTTCCCGGAACCAAATCAATAGAAAACTCCACTTCTCTTTCCGGTGGTAATTCATTCACATCTTCTGGAAAAACTTCTGGGAACTCACACACAACAGGCAATTCGCTACTCGCCACTTTCTCCGTCACATTCATCAATGCAAACAACATAAACACTATTGCACCATCTCCGATAGCCTCATTCACCTGTCTAGCTGTCATTTCCCGACCATCAGAACTAACCTCTTCAGGAAAAATCACCGTCTTCGCAAAACAGTTGATATGAACACGGTTGAATTCCAACCAGTTCATTCCCAGGATTACATCGAGTTGTTTCAACGGAATGCACACTAAGTCCATCCCGAATTCTCTACCAAAAATATCAACCGGGCAATTCAAGCATGCAGACAAAGTAGTTACTGAACCCGACGCAGGAGTGTCAATAACCATACTTCCATTTATGTCAGATATCTCAAGATTTAACCTCATAGCGCAATCCCAAGAAATAAAAGAGTGAGTTGCTCCAGTATCAATAATTGCAACCAAAGGTGTGCCATGAATGAAACACGTACCTTTAATCAACCTGTCCTCTGGAGTAGTCTCTGACCCGGTCAAAGCAAAAACCTTTCCTCCCGATTGGTTCTTCTTTGGCTTAGGACAATTAGGACTGATGTGACCCTCTTCACCACAGTTGTAACAAGTCACAACCCTCTTCTTGCAGTCAGCAGCAATATGACCCACTTGGTCACACTTGTAACACTTCTTCTGATCAAGCTTGCACTCATTCCTACGATGTCCCATCTCACCACAATTATAGCATCTGATACGAGCACTGGAATCTCCCCCACTGGGCTTCTTCCAATCGGCAGGTTTACCTCTACCATATGGCTTACCTCTATCCATATGTTTCTTCCCTTTTCTGTCAACCAACTCGCGGGAGTGAGATGACCTCAGCTTGATGTTATCTTCCTCAAAAATCCTGCTACAATCTACCAGATCAACAAACCTCCGGATTCTCTGGTACCTGATACCCTGCTTGATCTCGTCACGAAGACCATTCTCAAATTTGACACATTTTGAGAACTCACTGGCTTCATCATCATTGTAGTGCACATAGTACCTTGCCAGTTCCACAAACTTGGCCGCATACTCCGGTACCGACATATTGCCTTGAACCAGTGCCAAAAATTCAACTTCCTTTCTGCCTCTGACATCTTCAGGAAAATACCTCCTCAGGAATTCCCTTCTAAATACAGTCCAAGTAATTGTTGTACCACCAGCATCCAGCTCAGCTCTGGTTGACATCCACCAGTCATCAGCCTCCTCAGATAACATATGAGTACCATACCTCACCTTGAGATCCTCAGCACAGTCAATGACTCTGAAAATCCTCTCGATCTCCTTAAGCCATTTCTGAGCACCTTCAGGATTATGCGTGCCCTTGAACAATGGAGGATTGTTCCTCTGAAAACTGTTCAGTTGTCTGTCAGCACCAATCGCAGCTCCATTGGCATTCCCTCCCAACACACCAGCAATCATGCCCAGAGCCTCAGCGATAGCATCATCGTTTCTTCCTCCTCTTCCAGCCATTGTTTTGCTTAACACAAACAACCCAGTCAGAACAAAAGTATCGACAAATAACTCGTATTAGTCGCATACACGGAAAGACTGACACTAAGACTCTGGTCACCACGACCGACTATGCTCTGATACCACTATTGTAACACCCCTCTAATATCCCGCGGCAATAGAATAAATATGAATCAGAGTTAACATGCAAGAGGTGTCACAATTCATAATAAAGAAAAATACACGTTCGGTACATGTCATGCATTCACTGAAAACATCTGTAATTATAACTCAATAAACAAACCATGTCTACACAGCGGAATTAAAATCATCAAGTCAACATCCATCATTAATGTATCAGACTTTAACAACAAAAACAAATAGAGTTATAATCGAACTCTAAAAACAACGCGTTCCCAGTGTTACATCTACCAGAGCATGACACCGACACTATAACTAAAAACTGACTTATGAGCTAATCCTCACCAAGTCGCGCCGCTATCCTCAATCTGAAAACGACAACAAGTAAGGGTGAGTCTCATCACAGTTAACCAATGTTATTGCATCATAAATAATAACATATCAAAGTCATATCGTTTACCCAATTGTTTCATATTCCGACAATCATCAACCACACATCCACAGATAAACAGACAAGTCAACATAAAACATACACCAACATGTTATAAACAAATCATGCACATGTATGAAACTGACACTATGCATGTGGTACCAAACATCACCAGTGGACATCATCCACCGACCGATCTATCATCATCCAGATACGGCCCTGCCAGCACAGATTCCACACAATGGGAATCTTGCCCTTCACTGTATCCTCTCATCATTAGGATACAGCCCTCATCAAATGACTATGAATGCATGCAACATATATACAACATACTATCATCATCTTCATACTATGAGTAGCATCATCTTATACTCATTCATCATCATTCATCATCATCATCATTAACAAGTATGTTCAATATACATATAATTGCATCATTCAATAAATCAGACAATAATATTTCATACAGAATCATCAGTTTAAAGTCACACGTCGTCAGACTTTCAAATATCACAAAACAGCAAAATCTGCAGGTCACGCTGGCCATACGCGTACCATACGCGTACCAACAGGGCCAGAATTTCACAAAAACGCACACCATACGCGTATCATACGCGTACGGGCAGAAGCACAAATTCAGACAAAACATACACACCATACGCGTATCATACGCGTATGGACAGAACCATATTTCCACACAAAACAACATCATACGCGTATCATACGCGTACCAGCAGAAGGGCACATTCTGATGCACCATGGGGAGCGTACCATACGCGTACCACACCCCCCATACGCGTATCGTACGCGTATCATACGCAAATGGGCAGCAGTTCATAGAAACCTGCAACTTACCCATTCGTCTTCCTCGCGAATCCACCTGCACAGTCTGCGATTTGGGTCTAAAAACCAGAAAATTCATCTCATAACAGCATACGAATTCACCCAGAAACTACAGTATATGATCCAATAATCAATTTCGTTCATTATACTCTAGATCTACTCAGTTATTAGGGATTTATCAGTCCAAAATTTCAATCCAAAAGATGAACACAACACAGAACATGGAAACCATTGATCAAAACAATACTACTAATCTATACTATTATCTATAGCACGATAATAGAGATTAAATGGAGAGTCTCCCCTTACCTTAGACAATTGTTCTTGATCCTTGGTCTCTCTCTCTACAGTTCTTCTTCTCGTTCTTCGTGTTCTCAACCCTCTGTTCTTGCACGTTCCTTCTTTCTTCCCAATTCCAATTGTTTTATGAAAATAATAATAAAATTAGAAAAAGGATTACAAAATCACCCCCTTTCTTTTACTATTTCCTCACATGGCCCAAATGCCATAAACCATTATTTCCATTATTTCCACAAAATCTTTATAATTCTAATTATTAATTCAATATTCCAATTAAATTAATAATAAAATTATACGGGTGTTACACTCTTGTAGCGGGGAAAATCTGACATCGAAGCCATGGGATTGACTCGAATCAATATTCCGTTTTGAAATCGCCACCGCGCTTTATTTTTTCGAAGGAAAAGGGAAAAGAACGAAAAACCCAAAGTTTTGTTTTTGAAACAAGAAAGAGAACTCAGGTTCGGGTGTTGATTATATGAGGGGAAGGTTTAAAGCACCCCTCATATCCGTGGTACTCCACGGGAACCTTTTTGAAAATCTGTGTATGTGTGCTAAAAAACGGTTTGTTTTATTTTCAAAATAAGCTCGGCAAAGCGTTAAGCTTTGGGCCTACATACCTCCTCGGTGCAATGGAGAAGTCAGAGCTAATGTAGTTCCGCTTTTGGGAAAAACGTTTTAAAACGAATAAACACTTTGTTGTCGTTAGAGAGAGATACTCAGCCATTGATCTTGAGCATGAGAACAAACAAGTTCTTTGCATCGCAAATGAAAGAAGGGCGCCAGCTCGGATAAGATCAACGAGTATGCCACTAGCTCTCTCACGCGGAAAAGATCTCGTTATTATCAATCAATTTCAAAATCGTGGGGTATAACCACTCGTTTCGACAATTAACGGTGTCTAAACTTTTGAAGAAAAACCACTAAGGGCGAAAGATATTTTTAAGAAAAAGGTTTTGAAAAGGTTTGCAAACATAAGAATATTTTGGAAAAAGGGAGAAGATTTTGAAAATTTAAGAATGCGAGGAGATGAAGAGGCTATCCTATTGCGTAAAATAAAAGCTAAGGAAAGAAACGGTCTAACCAAGTAAGAAGCCAACACTTGACATTAAGAGTCAAGGTAGATTTCCCATCCTTTGGATTTATCAATACCAACACATTAACACTTGGGGATCCAGATGAACTTATTGTCTTAGCACCATTTTTCACTAAGCACATTAAGATTCTGACGAAAATTGGGCAGAGTAACGGCTGTTTTCGGGTAAAATCCTTATATCAATGCCTTGGAATTAACCATCAAGGGCTTTCAAGGAAATACCTGCACACATAAACATACAACAGAACAATGCCAGACAGACAGAACAATCACATGATAGTAATAGAATGAGTCCAAAGGTACTAGGTCCATAAGTCCGAATCTCCAAATTGCTAGGGATAGTAACTGATAGTCCAAAGAGAGCCTTATGTATTTTTTAGATTTTGATTATTTATTAGTGTTTTAGCGAAAAAATAGAGTATGGTCCAAGTGGACAAAGAGAAAATGACAGAAAGTAAATATGATGAAATGATAAAGTAAAGCGATAAAGCGAGAAATATAAAGAGCGGTAATATAAAGAGCGGTAATATAAAGAGCGGTATAGTAAAGGTGCGTAAATTAAAGTTAGTTGTTAAATGTTAAAGATAACCATCTTGAAACTTGTCAAGTATGTTATCAAAGTTAGTAGGAGATCGATGGTGAGTGAATGATGTACTCGGATTTAAATTCAATGGGGTTTATCAGAAGCTTGATAAAATCATAGCGACTACACGATAAAAACCTCCACAAGTCTTAAATCAACTGCATACAATTCTCTTCCATATTTGATCTTTTTTATTAGGGACACGAAATATTGCGCTATGTTAAGCAGATCGCCAAGTTATTTATGTAGAAATCACCCTACAACGAGGCCGGTCAAAACTTTATGTGCTAATGCATGCGAGAAGAACGATATGTAGATCGTTTTCCGAAAGCAATACCGCACGAAAAGAAAAATGGTGAGTGATCTAGTCTTCACCAAGAATCCATAAGAATCCTCAAGGTATTAAGACTTTCATCGATCAAAATAAAGAGAAGTAAAAGATGGAACCACATTAAAAGCTCCTTTCATCCATAATTTCAATCACATAATTTTGCGGATTTGGATTCTCATCCTATCGACGCCCTAAGTCCATTGAAATTAGAGAGAAATTAGGCCTCTAACTTGTGATTCAAAGAAAATATCAAAAGAATGGAGTAGAAGATGAGTTAGAACCAAAAAACAAGTCAAAAACTACAAAAATCAGCATTCTGCCCAGTGTAAATCGATTTGCACAGAGTGTAAATCGATTTGCATAACTCTGTTTTCAAAATCTGCGCAGTTTTCAGTTGTGTAAATCGATTTGCACAAGATGTAAATCGATTTGCATAACACAGTTTTCAAAAAAAAAACAGCAAATAAAGAGAAGAAACTTGTTTAAACATAAAACCAAACACCTTGTGATCTTGGATCAATTTGTGCACGAAAATGTATCAATTAAGCAAGCAAATCTCATCAATGTAGCACCAAAGGTGCATCAAGCATAAACAACAATGGATCACATCTTGAATCATGTAAAGGATCAAGAATTTTACCAAATCTTCACAAACTTTGAATCTTCTTCAAGAACACACAACCACAAGCCTTGATCTCTCACAATTGATGCAAAAACTAGTGTTTATGTTGAGGTTTAGCTCTAAATTAGTGAGGTTCAAGATGTGACTCACTAATTTGTGTGGAAGAGAAAGAGCTTTGAGTGATGGGTTTGGAAGAGGTGAGGAGAGAATTTGCAATAAGTTTCTTGGCTATCAAAGCTTGAAAAATGAGGAGGGGAATGCCTCAATTTATAGGAGCTAGGCTTGGGAATTTTTGTGGCTTGGAGTTAGGATTGGAAAATAGAATTAGGCTTGGAGAAAGGTTTTGGAGCCAAAAATGAAATCCAATGGTCTTGATGCAATCACATGAGGGCTCATGATAAAATGATGTAGGAAATCAAATGTAAGAACTAAGTCATGCTTCCCATGCTTGCAAATGATGTCAACACTTTCAAAAGCTGAAATTTGCCTTCATTTTTCCAAATTCGCACTGGTGCAATCGATTTGCATCTTATGCAAATCTATTTACATAGCTGAAAAAGGCAAAATCTGGGAAAAAAACAGTTATGTAAATCGATTTGCACATTATGAAAATCGATTTGCACTGATGGCAGAAGCAAAATCTGGTGCAAAATCAGTTGTGTAAATCGATTTACACCTTATGCAAATCGATTTGCACAGTGAAAATGTTGAAAAATGCCCTTTTTGAAGGATACTTTGACTTGGTACCTACAAAACACAAACATACAAAAGCACAAGACAATATTTTTGGTATTTTGGTTAGTAAAACATATACAAGTAAAAAAACATTAGTGTTTGATGATCCCTCTTACAGATGAAGTGAGCATAACACCGAGAGCAGAGCTTTAAAATGAAACTCTTGATTGATGATTGAAATGCAAATGATGTATGACCTTAGGGTCGAAAATTGGGGTATGACAGATGCCCCTATTTAAGTTTCTTCTATCCGGAGATGTGAGGGTTAAAATCCTCAGCTTGACCTAATTGAAGAGACTTAAATATAAAACACACAATTTTTGAACCTAAGGTATAATGCGATGCTAATGGATGCATCAAGTATGATTATGGAATTGAGAGAAATATAACACCACTGGGAGATAAGAAAGGATTCCACTGGGGGAAAAGGTATACGTCATCTAGGAATAGAATCGGACTTCACAAAAGAAAGAGACAGTCGACAGAAGTTTTCAAGATAAAACATGATTGAACTTCGGGAAGAATCAATAGAGAATATCTGAGGCATACATGAATGTGGCTACATCAATTGAATATCAAGGTAAAACATGATTGGACGACATCAAATGACAATCAAGGTAAAACGTGATTGGGCAACATCGAATGACAATCAAGGTAAAACGTGATTGGATATCGTCAAAGGATAATCAAGGTAAAACATGATTGGATAATCATCAACAGACAATCAAGGTAAAACATGATTGGATAATCATCACAGGTCCATCAAGGTAAAACATGATTAGATAATCATCACAGGTCCATCAAGGTAAAACATGATTGGATGTCATTAAGGGATAATCAAGGTAAAACATGATTGGATAACATCAAATGACAATCAAGGTAAAACATGATTGAAAAATACCAAATGACAATCAAGGTAAAACATGATTAGATAACCAAGATAAAACATGGTCGAAAGCGATCAGGATAAAGCATGATTAGAGACAATCAAGATAAAACATGATTGAAGGGAACCAAGATAAAACACGATTGAAAGCGATCAGGATAAAGCATGATCAGAGACAATCAAGATAAAACATGATTGAAGTCTTTCGGGAATGACACTGAAAGAAGAAAGGATACAAGTATCTGTTTTGGATAGATGCCAAGTAAGTTGGATTTTGATCTCAAGGTGAAGATGTTGATAGCAACAGGACCTCGAAAAATGCAAATGAGTATGAAATTTGTTTCAATGCATGATGTTGAATTTTTCTATGCATGATGAATGATCAATGCAATGCAATTGTTTGTTACAACTGAGGGAGACTCTTTTGTGAGGCACGATAGGAACTCGATTCCTCAACACGGGAACTCTGCCAATTCTGCTTGGGAAGAAGATGCTTAAACACACTTCTATTACACCGGTAACTGTATTAAAACGATGATCCTTTGAGAAGGGCTGATAAAACTACTTGGGGATTGCTGAAGAAGATTGCCCCTGATTGACCAATTGTTGTAAGTTAATTGATCATGGCTTCACTTGAACTGTACTAGGGATGAACTGATCATGGCTTCAATTCTTGAAATGCATGCTGGGATGGCTTGCCCCAGTATAAGTCTTGGAAGGATATTCTGATCAACAAATCTTGACTGAACATCTGAAAAACAGAATCTTGAAATAACCTGCTCCTGATTGGATCACTGATCAAGTTTCTCGAGTGTTTGAACTTCCTGAAAGATGAGTGCTTACTTGCAGATAAAATGTTTATTCAAGAATGGTAATTTTAATGCAATGCCCAAAACATATTTTTGAAATCAAAGTCATTATTAGAATGATGTTATTGATGTAAAGGAAATGGAATCATTGGTAAAAACAAAGGGTTAAGACATTCAAAGTGAAAGATAAAGCAAAGGCATGATATCAAAACAAATGATTGGCAAATCTCATGGGAGTGAGCTTACGCAACCTTGTTGTAGTATGCTTTCAAACAAACCTTGCTTCAATTAGGTCTTTTAAAGGTTGTAACGTGGCCAGGTTCACGGTTTAAGAAACAAAGGATATAAGGCTCAAAAATTTTGTAACCCACCCCATCTTCGTGATGATCTCCAGTCCTAAAACTCAGTTAATTCAACTTATGCATTCAGGTTCTAAGAGACTTCTGGAATTGCACCTTTGATAATGATGATAGTTCACAAGCAAAGAGAAATTTTGAGATGGCAGTCACTTCTTCCTTTTGGTAGTCACAACATTTTGTTGCTTGAGGAATTTATTGACTTCTCTTTTTTCATTTTTTCTTTTTTTATATATCCCTAACTTTTGCCTGAACTGTTTATTTTGAACTTACAGTCAGCGGGATGCCCTTATTTTTGCCTAAGTCATCATTTTTGGTTTTGACTTAGCAGGCTTTTCTTTGTATACATTTTTTGATACATTTTTTTTTGTTTAAAAGATAGTGACTGCCTTGCTTAATGATTGATGAACCATCATTGGCTTTTGATTGACATCTCCAACATTTCTTTGATGTATGCGGAGGAAAGCTTGCGATTGAAGCACTTGTTGAAAGGTGTACTGAATGATTCTCTTAAAATAGAATGCACAGCCAAATTAACTGAGAACTACCCTGCCCCAGGTTAAAATGTGGGTTTTTTTCGTACAGAAAGAAACTCCTACTTCGAAGGGCTCAGAGGGGTTGACAAGGGATTAACTTCCTTATTTCTCCAGTGTTTGGGAATTGAAACAATGCCTGTACATCATCAGCAAAGTTTTATTCGAAAGCATACAGTTCAACAACTTGGGTATTTCGTTGTCATCATCCTCCCTCCAATCTTTGCATAAAACACAAGTTTGATAGAGAAAGAAAATGGAAGAAAAAGTTTTGTAAAAGAAAGCATAGACATAGTGTATGTGAATGAATTCAAAATATGCAATGCTCATTTCATTAAAATCACCATTCAGAAACAAACAAGATCTAAAAGTAAACAGCACAATAAAGGAAATACAAACAGTACAGAAACAAGGCCTAGTGACTAATCCGCAACAAAGATGAGCTATCTCGTCTGAAACACTTGGCTTTAGGAAAATCGGAGGAATGTTGCATTCTTTCTTCAACAAGACTTGCAGGATTTCCATAATTCGATTCATCTGAATTTTCAACTTGCTGACCTCTGCTCTTAGAAACTCTTGGTCTTGTTGAAGTTCTTCCATACTTTTCAGATACATGCTTCTAGTTCAATGTGTCGAGGAATCAGCTTGACAGTAGACAGACAAACTCTGAAGATGGAGACAGACAAGGATAAGTTTTCTGGACAACCTGGATGTATGTATGCAAATGATGCAATTGCTGTTTTTTTGTTTTTTTATTTATCTGATTTTCAAAGAATTCAAGTTATTACTTTGTAAACATCAAAACATGAAGGAGGTAAATCCTGTATTGGATCAAAGCATTGATCAAGTTATCATCAAGATCAATCATCCATTTTGGTGGATTAGAGTTTTCACCCCATCAACACCCAAGATCCATTGAGTTTGATGAAACTTATGATGTTTACAAAGAAAGACCTATGAGTTCCTTGGAAATCAAATGAATGCATGGATGCATGGTTTATGCATCAATCACAATCAAGATCACACATGGTCGCACAAACAGAGTTCAAAGGTTCGACGTCACGAGCATGGAGTCAAGGTTAAGAACCACCCACAAAGGTATGTACTAGGGAATTTTGTACCTGCCAAACGGGTTCTACAACGGTTCCCAGAGTTTTCAATCTTCTATCGGATACTACCGGCTCGCACAATTGCTCATGGGCGCCAATAATATGCCTAAAAAGACCTCGTCTGAGCGTAGCATCGCATGACAACAAGCTCAAATTGGTACTTGATCTTGTTTCTGCACTACATCCTAAAAAGGCTTAGATTGGTTAAAAAGGTTCTAGGCCATTCAGCTTCTACGGACACTCACTATTGAAAGTAATAGCGTTATCACGATGGTTCGTAACAACCTCTACTACCTTCCATGAGGCCTCCACTGATTGGGGTTCCACCATATGACGCTCATGTTAAGGATTGCTCCTGACATGCGACTATTGGTCTTACCACCTCCTATCTCAAGTTACTCACAAAAGTTCGGGTTAGAACTTTATCTCATCACAGAGGAACCATCGAGCACCAAAAAGAAAAAAAAACAAAATAAACAAACAAAGCACACAACAATATATACAGATAAAAACACACAGATAAACAAAAATAGGCTTAACACACTTAAAACTGGTTCCCCAGTGAAGTCGCCATTTTTTCTGTAGCGGGGAAAATCTGACATCGAAGCCATGGGATTGACTCGAATCAATATTCCGTTTTGAAATCGCCACCGCGCTTTATTTTTTCGAAGGAAAAGGGAAAAGAACGAAAAACCCAAAGTTTTGTTTTTGAAACAAGAAAGAGAACTCAGGTTCGGGTGTTGATTATATGAGGGGAAGGTTTAAAGCACCCCTCATATCCGTGGTACTCCACGGGAACCTTTTTGAAAATCTGTGTATGTGTGCTAAAAAACGGTTTGTTTTATTTTCAAAATAAGCTCGGCAAAGCGTTAAGCTTTGGGCCTACATACCTCCTCGGTGCAATGGAGAAGTCAGAGCTAATGTAGTTCCGCTTTTGGGAAAAACGTTTTAAAACGAATAAACACTTTGTTGTCGTTAGAGAGAAATACTCAGCCATTGATCTTGAGCATGAGAACAAACAAGTTCTTTGCATCGCAAATGAAAGAAGGGCGCCAACTCGGATAAGATCAACGAGTATGCCACTAGCTCTCTCACGCGGAAAAGATCTCGTTATTATCAATCAATTTCAAAATCGTGGGGTATAACCACTCGTTTCGACAATTAACGGTGTCTAAACTTTTGAAGAAAAACCACTAAGGGCGAAAGATATTTTTAAGAAAAAGGTTTTGAAAAGGTTTGCAAACATAAGAATATTTTGGAAAAAGGGAGAAGATTTTGAAAATTTAAGAATGGGAGGAGATGAAGAGGCTATCCTATTGCGTAAAATAAAAGCTAAGGAAAGAAACGGTCTAACCAAGTAAGAAGCCAACACTTGACATTAAGAGTCAAGGTAGATTTCCCATCCTTTGGATTTATCAATACCAACACATTAACACTTGGGGATCCAGATGAACTTATTGTCTTAGCACCATTTTTCACTAAGCACATTAAGATTCTGACGAAAATTGGGCAGAGTAACGGCTGTTTTCGGGTAAAATCCTTATATCAATGTCTTGGAATTAACCATCAAGGGCTTTCAAGGAAATACCTGCACACATAAACATACAACAGAACAATGCCAGACAGACAGAACAATCACATGATAGTAATAGAATGAGTCCAAAGGTACTAGGTCCATAAGTCCGAATCTCCAAATGGCTAGGGATAGTAACTGATAGTCCAAAGAGAGCCTTATGTATTTTTTAGATTTTGATTATTTATTAGTGTTTTAGCAAAAAAATAGAGTATGGTCCAAGTGGACAAAGAGAAAATGACAGAAAGTAAATATGATGAAATGATAAAGTAAAGCGATAAATCGAGAAATATAAAGAGCGGTAATATAAAGAGCGGTAATATAAAGAGCGGTATAGTAAAGGTGCGGAAATTAAAGTTAGTTGTTAAATGTTAAAGATAACCATCTTGAAACTTGTCAAGTATGTTATCAAAGTTAGTAGGAGATCGATGGTGAGTGAATGATGTACTCGGATTTAAATTCAATGGGGTTTATCAGAAGCTTGATAAAATCATAGCGACTACACGATAAAAACCTCCACAAGTCTTAAATCAACTGCATACAATTCTCTTCCATATTTGATCTTTTTTATTAGGGACACGAAATATTGCGCTATGTTAAGCAGATCGCCAAGTGATTTATGTAGAAATCACCCTACAACGAGGCCGGTCAAAACTTTATGTGCTAATGCATGCGAGAAGAACGATATGTAGATCGTTTTCCGAAAGCAATACCGCACGAAAAGAAAAATGGTGAGTGATCTAGTCTTCACCAAGAATCCATAAGAATCCTCAAGGTATTAAGACTTTCATCGATCAAAATAAAGAGAAGTAAAAGATGGAACCACATTAAAAGCTCCTTTCATCCATAATTTCAATCACATAATTTTGCGGATTTGGATTCTCATCCTATCGACGCCCTAAGTCCATTGAAATTAGAGAGAAATTAGGCCTCTAACTTGTGATTCAAAGAAAATATCAAAAGAATGGAGTAGAAGATGAGTTAGAACCAAAAAACAAGTCAAAAACTACAAAAATCAGCATTCTGCCCAGTGTAAATCGATTTGCACAGAGTGTAAATCGATTTGCATAACTCTGTTTTCAAAATCTGCGCAGTTTTCAGTTGTGTAAATCGATTTGCACAAGATGTAAATCGATTTGCATAACACAGTTTTCAAAAAAAAAACAGCAAATAAAGAGAAGAAACTTGTTTAAACATAAAACCAAACACCTTGTGATCTTGGATCAATTTGTGCACGAAAATGTATCAATTAAGCAAGCAAATCTCATCAATGTAGCACCAAAGGTGCATCAAGCATAAACAACAATGGATCACATCTTGAATCATGTAAAGGATCAAGAATTTTACCAAATCTTCACAAACTTTGAATCTTCTTCAAGAACACACAACCACAAGCCTTGATCTCTCACAATTGATGCAAAAACTAGTGTTTATGTTGAGGTGTAGCTCTAAATTAGTGAGGTTCAAGATGTGACTCACTAATTTGTGTGGAAGAGAAAGAGCTTTGAGTGATGGGTTTGGAAGAGGTGAGGAGAGAATTTGCAATAAGTTTCTTGGCTATCAAAGCTTGAAAAATGAGGAGGGGAATGCCTCAATTTATAGGAGCTAGGCTTGGGAATTTTTGTGGCTTGGAGTTAGGATTGGAAAATAGAATTAGGCTTGGAGAAAGGTTTTGGAGCCAAAAATGAAATCCAATGGTCTTGATGCAATCACATGAGGGCTCATGATAAAATGATGTAGGAAATCAAATGTAAGAACTAAGTCATGCTTCCCATGCTTGCAAATGATGTCAACACTTTCAAAAGCTGAAATTTGCCTTCATTTTTCCAAATTCGCACTGGTGCAATCGATTTGCATCTTATGCAAATCTATTTACATAGCTGAAAAAGGAAAAATCTGGGAAAAAAACAGTTATGTAAATCGATTTGCACATTATGCAAATCGATTTGCACTGATGGCAGAAGCAAAATCTGGTGCAAAATCAGTTGTGTAAATCGATTTACACCTTATGCAAATCGATTTGCAAAGTGAAAATGTTGGAAAATGCCCTTTTTGAAGGATACTTTGACTTGGTACCTACAAAACACAAACATACAAAAGCACAAGGCAATATTTTTGGTATTTTGGTTAGTAAAACATATACAAGTAGAAAAACATTGGTGTTTGATGATCCCTCTTACAGATGAAGTGAGCATAACACCGAGAGCAGAGCTTTAAGATGAAACTCTTGATTGATGATTGAAATGCAAATGATGTATGACCTTAGGGTCAAAAATTGGGGTATGACAACTCTTGATCACTTCTTCGATTCGGCATCAAAGATTTCAATCGGCACAAGAGGTTACAATTTCTATCACAAATCATGCCCATTCGAAAGGATCACTAAAGGAAAAATTTAATTTCCGCTGCCTATTATATCACGATTTTCCTTCACCTTCCACTTCTCCGATCGACATCATCTTCCACTATCTTTGATCTGCATCATTCTCTACCATCTTCAATCAATCATGTCTTCATCATTTTCCAATTAAATTAATCGGCCTCCTCACTCTCCAATTTACCTCACATCCTCTCTACGTGGCTAATCGATCTTGCAATTTTTCTCTCTCCCACTCATTCTTCAAATTTATGAGCTATTCTCTGATCTCAAGCCCCAAATTCAAACCCTAGAGCATATTTTTTATCTTCTCCGTGTTTATTCTCTATACTCTCCACTTGTGTGCATATGAAGAAATTCAGTTAACTATTTATAGTTTTCTTTTTCTCTTATACTTCAATTAATAATTTTAATTTTAGTTTCCCCTTTTTATCAGTCTATTTTCTCTAAAGCAATGTAATCTTCAACTTATGAAATCTCATAGAATTAGGTTATTGCATTTATGTAATTTTGTTCAATTTCAAGTTCTGGAACTAGGTCATGTTAGAATCAGCCAGCATGTTTATGACCTCAGTTCTTCTTCTTTTGCTGCACGTTCCTTTACTCTACCAGTTTAAATAAAATTTTCCATTCATATTTTATTCATATTCACTGATATGGTTTATTAAGAAGCATAAACACAGACATCAAACACAATACTCAAAAAATGAATAAATTGAATATGTAAGTGTCCGAGAGTAACACAGACACACCTTTTTTAGAAATATCGATTTATAAGGGAGTTGTGTACACAAGTACCCTTAATAAGTATTGTGAAATTAGACATAATATCCGTTGTCATTAATTGTTGATATAAGGGTATTTTTCTTTAAATATTTCCTGCTTTTTATAGACTCTGCACAAGTACCAGACTGGATGTGGTAATTTGAATTTCATTCATAAATTTATGCATTTGTTCTTCATTGTTGAATTTAGCATGCATGTTATTGTTTGGCATTAGTTTGGATATCATGTTTGTGGAATTTGATAATTTACATATTCTATTTTTAAGGTTGGATTCACCCTTTCTCATTTATTGAACCAAAGCATGTTGTAATTAAAGTGTCAAAAAAGGATGAAGGATAGAAAAACACTTAGAAAGGGGGGGTTTGAATAAGTGTAGCTTTAAAAACTTGACAGATAAAAATAAATTGCACAGTTATTTTTATCCTGGTTCGTTGTTAACTAAACTACTCCAGTCCACCCCCGCAGAGATGATTTACCTCAACTGAGGATTTAATCCACTAATCGCACGGATTACAATGGTTCTCCACTTAGTCAGCAACTAAGTCTTCCAGAGTCTTCTGATCACACACTGATCACTCCAGGAACAACTGCTTAGATACCCTCTAAGACTTTTCTAGAGTATACTGATCCACACGATCACTCTAGTTACAACCTGCTTAGATAACCTCTAAGACTTCCTAGAGTATTCTGATCCACACGATCACTCTAGTTCCTTACAACTTAATGTAATCAATTCTAAGAGTATTACAAATGCTTCTTAAAAGCGATAATCACAAACTGTGATATTTCTCTTAACGTTTAAGCTTAATCTCACTAATATATTACAACAGCAATGTAGTGAGCTTTGATGAAGATGAAGATTCTGAGCTTTGAATTTGAACAGAGTTTCAGCAAGTTAATAGGCGTTGTTTTGTTCAGGATCGTTAACCTTGCTTCTCATCAGAACTTCATATTTATAGGCGTTGGAGAAGATGACCGTTGAGTGCATTTAATGCTTTGCGTGTTCCGTACAGCATCGCATTTAATGTTATACGCTTTTGTCAACTACCTCGAGCTTTGTTCACGCTGTGTCTACTGACGTAGCCTTTAGTAGCTCTTAACGTTCCTTTTGTCAGTCAGCGTAGCTTGCCACTTGTACTTCCTTCTGATCTGATGTTTGTGAATACAACGTTTGAATATCATCAGAGTCAAACAGCTTGGTGCATAGCATCTTCTGATCTTCTGACCTTGAAGTGCTTCTGAGCGTGATACCATCAGAACTTCAGTGCTTCTGTTCTCTTGTTCTTCTGATGCTTCCATAGACCCATGTTCTGATTCTGCTTCGACCATCTTCTGATGTCTTGCCAGACCATGTTCTGATGTTGCATGCTGAACCCTTGAGACAAAGCTTCTGAGCGCTGAATTATGCGTACTCTTTATATATTTCCTGAAAAGGAAATTGCATTGGATTAGAGTACCATATTATCTTAAGCAAAATTCATATTATTGTTATCATCAAAACTAAGATAATTGATCAGAACAAATCTTGTTCTAACAATCTCCCCCTTTTTGATGATGACAAAAACATATATAAATGATATGAATTTGCGATCAGAAAGAACAGACGGCAAAAGACAAATTACACAGCTATAGCATTAGCATATGAATATGTCTCCCCCTGAGATTAACAATCTCCCCCTGAGATAAATAATCTCCCCCTGAAATAAATACTCGAAGAACTTTAATAAAAGACTTCCCTGATTATTTCGGTAGAGACGATCATATAAGCTTCTATCTTCAGAGAATTCATAGCTTCTGACTTCTGCTTCCATTGGACAGCTTCAGAACTAGAATTTCTTTAGATCCCTAGAACACTCACAGCTTCTGATTCCTGCTTCCATCTAGGACAGCTTCAGAACTTGAATTTCTTTGATCTTCTGAACATTCACAGCTTCTGACTTCTGCTTCCATCTAGGACAGCTTCAGAACTTGAATTTCTTTGATCTTCTGAACATTCACAGCTTCTGATTTCTGCTTCCATTTAGGACAGCTTCAGAACTTGAGTTTTCTGGATCTTTAGAACATTCGCAGCTTCTGATTTCTGCTTTCCTCGGATAGCTTCAGAGCTTTGAATTTCTACCAACATCACTTCATGCTAGATTTGTATCAGAACATTGTTGAATGTACCAGAGCATCATCAGAGCATCTCTACATCCTGAAATGTTACAGAACAAAAACTAAACGACAAAAGTCAGCATGAACGAGTTAGAACATAAAATGTATATTAGAACACATGATATGTGTCAGAGCCATATAGGCTAAAGTAATGTATCAGAGCAAATAGAATTTTGTCGGAACAAATAGACCAATATGGATCAAATTCTATTATCAGTGCTTCTGATTCATTCTTCTTTCTTGCTTCTGATCTCTGAAGCTTGATAGCACTCAGCTTGCTTCAGTTTCCATGGTTTTGCTTCTTGTGTTTGCTTTGAAGATTTTCTTCACTTCTTTATACCTGCAAAACACTTAAACCATATAGAACTTGCAGTTCTTGTTAGTGAATGTGTGGGAGCTTTACCCAGCAACTGATAGATTAATCAAATCATTTATCATTTATGTTCTCCCCCTTTTTGTCATAACATCAAAAAGAATATCTCAAAAAGATTCAGATGAATAAAACGACAAATAAAATCACTGGAATGTAAAAGCAAAGAAACTTTTTCATTTATTATCAAAAGATATTACATGAAGATGTTTAACAAGCAGATGCAACAAGGAAAAGAAAACTACTAAGACCAAAGCCTAAGACCCTAGCTAAGACAAAGTCTGTGCCAGCATGCCATGAAGGAGTGAAACGCCTCATTGACTGCTTCTTGGGCTTCCAGGCGAGGGGTCAGGGAGACTTGGTTCTGATGCAGATCTTCCACAATCTTTATCAGAGACAACATTCTCAGCAGGTGAAGATGAAGAGATTTCTTCGGAATGGATTGAGGGAGAGGAAAGGTTAGATGAAGAGGAAGTTGAGTCTAGAAGGAAACAAGATGAGGAAGAAGATGGAGATGATGGAGGGCTTTCACCAGGGGGTTGAAACACACGTCTAGAATAGTTTCCAGACAACTTTGCTTCGAATGGATTCACCTTGAGAGGGTCATAGGTGATCTTTATCTTTTTGGGTTTGGAGGGAGATGTTTCAACAGCTTTCCTCTTTTTGTTTTGATCTTTTCCATGGTTTCCTGGGCTTGATGAAGAGTTCATGATGGATTTGCAGATAATGAACAGCTAGGGTTTGATATGAATGCACAAAGATAGAGTGAATAGAGAAAATATGAGAGGGAAGGAAAAGTGTTTGAAGAATATAAAGAAAAACTGAAAGAGAGTAAATGATGAAAAGCATTTAATGTTACGTGACGTGAGGAGAGATAATAAAGACAAATGAGGTGACTAGCACAGTTACCTATGGTCGGCGTCCCTTCAACTGCACGCACACTTATCCATGAACAGTAACGACAGGTTTACCATCCCGAGATAAAACGTTACAGCTGTTTTGCTTTAAAAGAGGTTCTGAATAGACTTAGACAATGAAACGTTAGTAATAACCGAATCATAATTTCTAAAAGATTTCAATCAGAACTTCTGATTAAAAAAAATAGTCCATTTTCATTTCAGAAGATACTCATACATGAGAACTTCTCATCTTCTCATTCTGGGCATAAATCCATACTGATGTTTTTCAGAATGAACTTAAACCTATCTTCAGCCAGGGGTTTTGTAAAGATATCAGCCCATTGATGGTCTGTATCAACAAAGTTTAAAGATATAACACCCTTCTGAACATAATCCCTTATGAAATGATGTTTAATCTCAATATGTTTAGCTTTTGAATGAAGAATAGGATTCTTAGATAAACATATAGCAGAAGTATTATCACAGAATATAGGAATGTTACTCTCAAATATCTGATAATCTTCTAGCTGACTCTTCATCCAGAGCATCTGTGTACTACAACCAGCAGCAGCGACATATTCTGCTTCTGTTGTTGATAGAGCAATAGTTGCTTGCTTCTTGCTGTACCAGGAGATCAAATGACTTCCAAGAAATTGGCAACTTCCTGAAGTACTTTTTCTTTCAATTCTGTCTCCAGCATAATCAGCATCGCAGAATCCTACTAAGTTGTATTCTTTAGATTTTCTGTAAACTAAGCCAACATTAGTAGTACCTTTCAGATACCTTAGAATTCTCTTAACAGCAGTTAAATGAGATTCTCTAGGATCTGATTGGAATCTAGCACACAAACAAACACTGAACAGAATGTCAGGTCTAGAAGCAGTCAGATATAGAAGAGATCCAATCATACCTCTGTATAACTTCTGATCTACCTTCTTACTTACCTCATCCTTACCTAGGATGCATGTTGGATGCATAGGAGTTTTGGCTTCTTTGCAGTCTAGAAGATTAAACTTCTTCAGAAGTTCCTTCACATACTTGGTTTGGTGAACATACGTTCCTTCTGATGTTTGATTTATTTGTATTCCAAGGAAACACTTGAGTTCTCCCATCATGCTCATTTCAAACTCAGCCTGCATAGACTCAGCAAACTCCTTTCCAAGTGTAGCATTAGATGTTCCAAAAATAATATCATCTACATATATTTGACAATTTAAAATATCCCTTTTAAAGGTTTTACAAAAGAGAGTAGTGTCCACTTTTCCTCTAGTGAAACCATTATCCAGAAGGAAAGAACTTAAGCGTTCATACCAAGCTCTGGGAGCTTGTTTCAATCCATATAACGATTTCTTTAATTTAAAAACATGATTAGGAGACATAGAGTCTTCAAAACCAGGAGGTTGATGGACATAAACTTCTTCATCTATATAACCATTTAAGAAGGCACTCTTAACATCCATCTGATAGAGAGTGATATTATGTTGAGTGGCAAATGAAATTAATAGACGAATAGATTCTAACCTGGCCACTGGTGCAAAGGTTTCTGTATAGTCAATCCCTTCTTGCTGACTATAACCCTGAGCCACCAGTCTGGCTTTGTTCCTTACCACTTCACCTTTCTCACTGAGCTTGTTTCTGAAGACCCATTTTGTACCGATTATATTGAATCCATCTGGTCTAGGAACAAGATCCCAAACATCATTCCTTGTAAACTGATTCAGTTCTTCTTGCATAGCAATTATCCAGTCTGGATCTTCTAGAGCATGATCAACAGAAGTTGGCTCGATCAAAGATACAAGACCTAATTGACAATCTGCATTGTTCTTAAGGAATGCTCTTGTTCTGATTGGATCATCCTTCTTTCCAAGAATGACATCTTCTGAATGACCAGAGATGAGTCTGGATGATCTTCTGACAGATGGTTCTTCAGAAATGCTTAGATTCTCCAG
Organism: Vicia villosa; assembly: GCF_029867415.1. NCBI lineage: Eukaryota > Viridiplantae > Streptophyta > Magnoliopsida > Fabales > Fabaceae > Vicia > Vicia villosa. Next base: position 48,390 of record NW_026706743.1, on the reverse strand, counting down.
AGGAGCTGATACTTGATCTTCAGATTCTTTGCTTCTGAGAAGCTCTGCTTCTGATGCATTGCTTCTTGGCTCAACAACTTCTGATATATCAATATCCCAATCTGCAAAATTATCAAACTGCTTTGGTTTTTCAGAACCAAGCTTATCATCAAACCTGATATTGATTGATTCTTCTACAATCAATGTTTCAGTATTGTATACTCTGTAGCCTTTTGAGCGTTCAGAATATCCAAGAAGGAAACATTTTTGTGCTTTGGAATCAAACTTACCAAGATGATCTTTAGTGTTCAGAATAAAGCATACACATCCAAAAGGATGGAAATATGAAATGTTAGGCTTTCTATTCTTCCACAATTCATAAGGAGTCTTATTTAGAATAGGTCTGATAGAGATTCTATTCTGAATATAGCATGCAGTGTTTATTGCTTCTGCCCAGAAATGCTTAGCCATATTGGTTTCATTGATCATGGTTCTGGCCATTTCTTGCAGAGTCCTATTCTTTCGTTCTACAACCCCATTTTGCTGTGGAGTTCTAGGACAAGAGAAATCATGGGCAATACCATTTTCTTTGAAGAATTCTTCAAAGGATCTGTTCTCAAATTCACCACCATGATCACTTCTGACCTTTATGATTTTACACTCTTTTTCAGATTGAATCTGAATGCAGAAATCAAAGAACACTGAATGAGACTCATCCTTGTGTTTCAAGAATTTTACCCATGTCCAGCGGCTATAATCATCTACGATGACTAATCCATATTTCTTCCCTCTGACAGATGCTGTTTTGACTGGACCAAACAGATCAATGTGCAAGAGTTCTAATGGCCTTGAGGTAGAAACAACATTCTTGGACTTGAATGCAGGTTTGGAGAACTTGCCCTTCTGACATGCTTCACAAAGAGCATCTGATTTGAATTTCAGATTAGGGAGTCCTCTGACCAGATTCAGTTTGTTAATCTGAGAAATCTTTCTCAAACTAGCATGACCTAATCTTCTGTGCCAGACCCACTGCTCTTCAGAAACAGACATAAGACAAGTCACCTTCTGACTCATAAGATCTTGCAGATCTGTCTTAAAAATGTTGTTCTTCCTCTTGCCTGTAAATAGGATTGAGCCATCCTTCTGATTTACAGCCTTGCAAGACTCTTGATTAAAGATTATATCATAACCATTGTCACTCAATTGACTGATAGATAAGAGGTTATGTGTTAATCCTTCTACAAGAAGTACATTATAAATGGAAGGAGAGTTACCAGACTTTATAGTTCCAGAGCCAATTATCTTGCCCTTCTGATCTCCTCCAAACTTGACTTCTCCTCCAGACTTAAGCACCAGGTCTTGGAACATAGACCTTCTTCCTGTCATGTGTCGTGAGCATCCAGAGTCCAGGTACCATGACATGTTGTGCTTTGTCCTTTTTGCAGTCAAGGATATCTGCAATAGGAATAATCTTATCCTTAGGTACCCACATTTTCTTGGGTCCTTTCTTGTTAGATTTTCTCAAGTTCTGATTGAACTTGGGTTTAACATTGTAAGCAATAGGAGGAACAGCATGATAATTTTTAATGTGAGTTTCATGATATTTCCTAGGTTGTGTCACATGCTTTTTGGTGTGTGTTATGTGAAAACTTTGAGCATGTGAAGTGTGCCTAATATCATGGGAGTGGCCATACTTGAACTGATCATACAATGGCTTGTATGTGAGTTTCATTTCATCAACAGGTTCAAGTTTGTATGGGGTTTCACCCTCAAAACCAATGCCGACTCTTTTGTTTCCAGACACAGCATATATCATAGAAGCTAGCTGACTTCTGCCAATACTTCTAGATAAGAACTTCCTGAAACTTAAATCATATTCTTTCAGAATATGGTTTAGACTAGGAGTGGATTTTTCTGAATCAGAAGGAGATCCAACATTATTGGATAATTTTAAAAGTTTTTCTTTTAATTCAGAATTCTCCAACTCAAGCTTCTTTGTTTCAAATTCAAATAGCTTTTTCAGCTTTTTGTATTTGAGACTAATCTGAGACTTGAGTTCCAGAAGTTCAGTTAGACCGGAAACTAACTCATCTCTAGTAAGTTCTGAAAATACCTCTTCAGAATCTGATTCTGATGTAGATTCTGATCCGTCATCTTCTGTCGCCATCAGCGCACAGTTAGCCTGCTCATCTTCAGAGTCTGAATCATCTTCTGACTCATCCCAGGTTGCCATAAGACCTTTCTTCTTATGAAACTTCTTCTTGGGATTTTCCTTCTGAAGATTTGGACATTCATTCTTGAAGTGTCCAGGCTCATTGCATTCATAGCACATGACCTTCTTCTTGTCAAATCTTCTGTCATCAGAAGATTCTCCACGTTCAAATTTCTTTGAACTTCTGAAGCCTCTGAACTTCCTTTGCTTGGTCTTCCAGAGTTGATTTAGCCTTCTGGAGATCAAAGACAGTTCATCTTCTTCTTCAGATTCTGATTCTTCAGGATCTTCTTCTCTAGCCTGAAAAGCGTTAGTGCATTTCTTGATATTAGATTTTAATGCAATAGACTTACCTTTCTTTTGAGGCTCATTTGCGTCCAGCTCTATTTCATGACTCCTCAAGGCACTGATAAGCTCTTCCAGAGAAACTTCATTCAGATTCTTTGCAATCTTGAATGCAGTCACCATAGGACCCCATCTTCTGGGTAAGCTTCTGATGATCTTCTTTACATGATCAGCCTTGGTGTATCCCTTGTCAAGAACTCTCAATCCAGAAGTAAGAGTTTGAAATCTTGAAAACATCTTTTCAATGTCTTCATCATCCTCCATCTTGAAGGCTTCATATTTCTGGATTAAGGCGAGAGCTTTGGTCTCCTTGACTTGAGCATTTCCTTCATGAGTCATTTTCAAGGACTCATATATGTCATAGGCCGTTTCCCTGTTAGATATCTTCTCATACTCAGCATGAGAGATAGCATTCAGCAAAACAGTTCTGCATTTATGATGATTCCTGAAAAGCTTTTTCTGATCATCATTCATTTCTTGCCTTGTCAGCTTTACGCCACTGGCATTTACTGGATGTTTGTAACCATCCATCAGAAGATCCCATAGATCACCATCTAGACCAAGAAAGTAACTTTCCAGTTTATCTTTCCAGTATTCAAAGTTTTCACCATCAAATACCGGCGGTCTAGTATAACCATTGTTACCGTTGTATTGCTCAGCAGAGCCAGATGTAGATGCAGGTGTAGACTTTTCACTTTCATCAACCATCTTTTACTGAAGCGTTTTTCTCTTCCTGAATCTTTTCTAAACACGGTTAAGTGCTTGCACCTTAGAACCGGCGCTCTGATGCCAATTGAAGGATAGAAAAACACTTAGAAAGGGGGGGTTTGAATAAGTGTAGCTTTAAAAACTTGACAGATAAAAATAAATTGCACAGTTATTTTTATCCTGGTTCGTTGTTAACTAAACTACTCCAGTCCACCCCCGCAGAGATGATTTACCTCAACTGAGGATTTAATCCACTAATCGCACGGATTACAATGGTTCTCCACTTAGTCAGCAACTAAGTCTTCCAGAGTCTTCTGATCACACACTGATCACTCCAGGAACAACTGCTTAGATACCCTCTAAGACTTTTCTAGAGTATACTGATCCACACGATCACTCTAGTTACAACCTGCTTAGATAACCTCTAAGACTTCCTAGAGTATTCTGATCCACACGATCACTCTAGTTCCTTACAACTTAATGTAATCAATTCTAAGAGTATTACAAATGCTTCTTAAAAGCGATAATCACAAACTGTGATATTTCTCTTAACGTTTAAGCTTAATCTCACTAATATATTACAACAGCAATGTAGTGAGCTTTGATGAAGATGAAGATTCTGAGCTTTGAATTTGAACAGAGTTTCAGCAAGTTAATAGGCGTTGTTTTGTTCAGGATCGTTAACCTTGCTTCTCATCAGAACTTCATATTTATAGGCGTTGGAGAAGATGACCGTTGAGTGCATTTAATGCTTTGCGTGTTCCGTACAGCATCGCATTTAATGTTATACGCTTTTGTCAACTACCTCGAGCTTTGTTCACGCTGTGTCTACTGACGTAGCCTTTAGTAGCTTTTAACGTTCCTTTTGTCAGTCAGCGTAGCTTGCCACTTGTACTTCCTTCTGATCTGATGTTTGTGAATACAACGTTTGAATATCATCAGAGTCAAACAGCTTGGTGCATAGCATCTTCTGATCTTCTGACCTTGAAGTGCTTCTGAGCGTGATACCATCAGAACTTCAGTGCTTCTGTTCTCTTGTTCTTCTGATGCTTCCATAGACCCATGTTCTGATTCTGCTTCGACCATCTTCTGATGTCTTGCCAGACCATGTTCTGATGTTGCATGCTGAACCCTTGAGACAAAGCTTCTGAGCGCTGAATTATGCGTACTCTTTATATATTTCCTGAAAAGGAAATTGCATTGGATTAGAGTACCATATTATCTTAAGCAAAATTCATATTATTGTTATCATCAAAACTAAGATAATTGATCAGAACAAATCTTGTTCTAACAAAGGACACATAAAGTGAGAAATTATCTGGGATTGTAAATAAGATAGGTTTTTTCTTCACCCACCTCCTAACCTTCTTGCCCACCCCTGGTGAATTTACCACAATACCCCTTGTTTCGGAAGTTCATTTCCGAAACGGTACTTTTTTTTGGAAAAAAGGTGTTTTCGGAAATGAACTTCCGAAAACGTGTTTTTTTTAATATAAAATATTGATTTCGGAGATGCATCTCCGAAATAAAGTCACTTTTCAGAAAATGTGGTGTTTCGGAAGTTCATCTCCGAGCGCACCCCCCTTGGAGGAATTCGGAAATGCACTTCCGAAAATAGGTCTGGACAGAAGAAAATGAACAATTCGCTTTATTTAATCGGGTGAAAATTACAACGATAATATTACATAAAATTAAAGTTACATATTGTTAAACACGGGTAGGTGGGGATGAGAGAGTGGTGGGGAGAAAAAAAGGCTTCCAAATTTCAAAAGGTTTATTTATTATTTTAATAAAAATACGTACAACTGAAAGTAACAAATGACGGAGGAGGTGTAACCGGAGCCGAAACATATGACGGAGGAGGTGGATGTCCGGAGGAAGAAGACCCGGAGGTACGTCCACCGCGAGACAAAGGAGCCAATCAATGTAAGCTATAATTTATCATTATCATCAGGGGACGTCATTACAAAAAATTGGAAAAAAAATCTTATTATTTTTAATCTTGATTTTTTAGAAATGACGTCCCCAGATGATAATCATAAACTATAGCTTACATTGATTGGCTACTTTGTCTCGTGGTGGACGTATCTCCAGTTCTACTTCCTCCAGACATCCACCTCATCCGTCATATGTTCCGACCCCGGTTACCACTTCCAAAAACTAACATGATAAATCCAATACAAATACACTGTGCGATACAATCCGAAATCAGAACAAAACCAAACAAAAACATGTTATTCTGCCCGACGAGCGTTACAAAATACACATCAAACAAAAAAAAACACGTTATTCTTCCCGACAAGTGAACTCCTCCGAATGAAGATAATTATACCAATCCTCATCCCACTCAGTCTCAGAACCATCAGCGTTGATCACGACTCTCACGCCTGAAGACTGAGCTTGAGCATCCGGGCCCCGGGCCCCCTGGGAACGAGAAGTAGAGCCGGTCGAAACCTTCTTCTTCTCCTTCACCTCCTTCACCTCCTTCACCTCCTTCACCTCTTTCACCTCTTTCTTTGAAGAATCCTTTCTTCCCTTAGCGCCCTCTCTAGAAGACATGTTCCTGTAAACAATTGAAATCGATTAATATGCGAGACAAAATAAAAAACAAAAAAATTTGAACTTCCGAAACACCCCTGCGATGCAATTTCCTGCAACTTCCATGGCAGACCAAATCAAAATGCTTCTAAACAACCTAAATACTACTAACAACCTAGCCATATATCATTTATGAAATTAAAACCCTAAATAACATGCATTTGAATAATAGATCTAAAAATTTCAAAACTTACAAAGTGTTAGGATTGAGGGCTTTTGAATGTTGTTTAGCAGTGTGATTGGAGCCTTGATGCAGCTTTGGATTTCTGTTTGCACAAATTTTCGCCTCTGCCACTTTTTGTTTTGATTTAGGGTAAATGATTGGGGGAGGGGGAGTGTTTTGATATATCTGCAGATTTCGCAGTATTTCGGAAGTGAACTTCCGAAATAATTGTTTCGGAAATGAACTTCCGAAGTAAGTCAATTTTTTTAAAAAAACACGCTTTCGGAAATGAACTTCCGAAGCAGGGGTAGTTTTGGTTTTTCGCAGGAGGTGACCACCCATAGAGAGGTGGGTAAAGAAATTTTCATAAGATAAAGGGTAAGGAAACCTATTCTCTGGATTTTTTTTTATTCGAATACTTCTATACGTTTTCCAGGTTTAACGTCTCACTTAGTAATTGCAGTATAGGTGATTCAAGTGTAATTGACAATGGAGTGTGCATTGGTCAATATGGTAAAGCTCAATTTAAAAGCTTGCTTGCTTTTCTTTTCCTGGTTTCAATGCTTGCTTATACTTTCATTTTAATAATAGTTAAGGAAATAGGAAACCAAGTGTTATGTCAATTTCGTGATATCATTTAACTTAATACGGATCCAAGCATGCTCACAAAAACATATTATATGTGGTTAAGAGACATTTTACTTTAGCAACATATGGTTCTTAATATTTAATAGATGAAAATTGATTGTTGTTGTGTTAGGGTCACTACTTACTACGTCTGGATAACATTAATATTGTATTTTACATATTAGGTTTGGTTTGTTAGGGTCAGTACTTACTACTTCTGTATGGTGCATATTATATGTAGCAGTGGTAGCTTCCCGGTGGATTTGGTTGCTTAGAAATAAAATTAATTTCAAAGGTGAATTGTTTAATTTTTATTAATTACTAGATTTTTTAAAGATGCAAACATCATATCATATTATATTAAATGAAAAAAAATCTAGCACAAGACATGCTAGGAAATCAAGTGAGACAATACAGGATAAAACCTTCTATAAACATACTCCAGTTTTAAAAACAAAATGGGAAAAGATATTTGTACACTATTTTTTACATTTACACCGTATGTGTATGCATACTATCTACTAGTTTAATTTTTTTTTAAATAATTTATTCAACTTCGTTTTTTTGTGCAAAACTGGAAAAGGGTTTTGCTTATTCGGTTTGCCATACGGTGTATATATATATATATATATATATATATATATATATATATATATATATATATATATATATATATATATATATATATATATATATATATATATATATATATATATATATATATATATATATATAAAAGCAGAGTAAGAATAGCATCACTGAAACAAAATACTCCAACTTTAATACATATAATATCTCAATTCTCACTAGCCAATAATACCTGTCAACTCAAGAACAACATATTCCAAGACTAGCAAGCACCCTAAACAACATAATAACTAGAAAAAAACTCCTCCATAGCCACCTGACTATAACTTGATTTATTCCAGCAGTAGCAAGCTAACAAATAAATTAAATGAACACATAATCAATTACTGTATTAAATGTTATTTTTGGCTCTCTATTATCCAGAAGTAAGCCACCTAGGTTTAATTTTTTCCATTAGCAGTCAATGGTGGAACTTTGACGCCATACGAAATTATTGATGGAGCAGGCTTATCAGTAAGTATGTCACATCAATCTTGACTTTTAATCAAGGTGAGTCTGCAGTTAGCTCTATTGGATTAGGTGGTGCAACTTGTTTTTCTCCTACGAATTATGCTTTAAGTGTAGGTGGATGTTGTTTGATATTTGTAAGAGGCTTATTTCGAATTCCTTAACTATAAGGTTGAATCTGAGTTTTAAGGAAACCAACAATGGCATTTTAATTATACTAGGAGGAAATAATTAGTATGAGGTTTTGCTTTTGGAGATTTGACAGTTTCTCTGTTTTACTTTGAGTAAATATTTCCTTTTATTGCTAAATTTTCATAATTGTTGGAAGGCAACAAGTGTAACACCTCGTATTTAATTAAATATTTTCAAATTATTTCTAATTTAATTGTTGAATTTGTGGAGTGTTGAGAATTGTTGACATGAGTTGTTATTGATTAATTAGTCAATTAATTAATTGATTAAGTTGTAGAAATAGTATTGAAGAAATACTGTTTATTATATGGACTTAATTAAGTGATGATGGTAGTAAAATGTGGGGTCTGAATGTTAGACCCAATAAGTTTAATGAAATTAGGTTAAGATAAGAATTAGGTTAATTAAAAGGGAAAAAGTCTTGGGGAATTGGTCATGGGAAGTTGCAGAGAAGAGAGAAAATAGGAGAGAAACTCATTCCTGAAGGTGGAGAAAAACACAAGAAAGGGGGGATTGAATTGTGTTCTTTATTAATTTCAAATCTCTTTCTTATCATTAACGTCTTTTCTTTCTTTTGTTTGTTCATCTATTGGATTATGCTTTGATGTTGCGGAAGCATGAAGAGTTCATAACCAATAAGATGTTCATTTTAACTTCTAAAGGATACCAGAACTTCTGACTTGTTCAGTACAGTTCTGCATATTAAGGCTCGAAAGTTCTATGTTAGAATGATACGTGCAGAAAGTAAAAGACACATTCGTTTTATCCTGGTTCACCTTCAAACTAAGGCTACCTCCAGTCCACATTCTTCAGGTGATTTGCCTCTCAACAGAGGTCTTAATCCACTATAACCAAATCATGATTTCAACTGCAGATCCTCCTTCGTGACTAACAATCCTGCACAACCAACTACAGTGACTAACCATCTAGACAATGACCCGTTCAGTGATCTCCTTGAGATATAACGTCCATTGACTCAGGCACCCTGCACAAGCCAACTGCTCGTGACTAACTGCAATGGACTGTTCAGTGATCCCCGCGGGATATAACATCCATTGACTTCCTGCACAGCTACCTGCTGTGTCTAACCCTATGCGGGCAATCCTTTCTCGTGACTGACTGCACAGACTACTGCTGTGTCTAACCCTTCACAATAACCTGTTGTGACTTACCTTGCACAACAAACCACTGTGACAAACCTAGATGATGAACCGTTCAGGGATCCCAGCAAGATATAACGTTCATCAGTCTATCTGGAGATTTACAAGAGTGCTTTACATAAGCAGTTTTCTACTATCTTAAGCTCATATGTTTACGACTCTCTGACTAGAAGTCACTTCTGGAGCCTAAACATTCTATCAGAAGTTTCCTATGATATAACACACTTCGAGCAGCAACTCTATGTGTTTTACAATTAATTACAAGAATGATACATAATCTTGTAGTCTTCTATTCTTGAACTTATTGATGAGATCTTGTTCATCTTCTGATAAGCATATTAAGAGACAATGCTCTTGTTAGTTTCTTCTTCTTTATCTTCATCTTCTTCTTCGATACTTATCACAAATCTGGTTTCAGCTGATGACACATTGATCAACATCAGTAAACATGAAACACTCTACGAGCAACAACTCAGTGTATTCAGTTCCCTCTTCTTTTCAACATGATCTATTAATACTTGATCTAGTATTCTTGGATGTCTTCATATTCTCCTATGGAGCATTCTGCAAGGCATACAGGTTCAGTTTCTTCATCCTTTGAGAGTTTCTTCATGGTAGGCAAATGATGTATATCTCAACATTTAACCATCATACACATAGTGTATGCTGCCTCTTTAATGGAGCAATTGATTTAGCTTGTCAGCTTTCACAATCATGCTTTCCATTTCCATCTTTCTTCACACAAGCATGTGTTTAGTGTTTAACAACACTGTGGATTAATCACATACATAATATGTGTTTCCTCTTGTGTATCTTCTGCTGTGAGTTACTTTCTCACACATTTTCTCTCTCTTTGTACAGTACAGGCATATGATAAGTGCTTTTCAACACTGTTGCTTATCACATACAAGTATTGTAGCGGCCGACCTAAAAAATCGCACCTCGAAAGGTGCGACAACAGAGTCGCCAGCAAATTTTAAGATGGTCATCGCAACCAAATTAGGGTTCGGGAGTCAATTAAGCAAGAGGAAGGTATTAACACGCCTCACATCTATCGTACTCGATGGGACTCATTTAGTTAGTATTGTGATTGATGTTAGCATGATATTTACTTGTGTTTTTATTAAGTTAGGAGAAAGAAAGAAATAAAAAAATATGGTTTTTTATTATTGTGCTCGCCAAGACATTTGTATCTTGTGCCTACGTATTCCCTCGTGCTATGGGAAAGTCAGAGCATTGTAGTTCGGACTAAAAAACTACGATTTTTGGTTGATTGATTTTAATGAACAATGTATGAATTGCTCTTTATGAAAAAAGGTGATACGAACTAAGTTAAAGGGTTTTTAATGGGATCTAAGTATTCAAACAAAAGCTTAACGCCCATCACCCAAATGCTTTAGAGCAACTTGTACAAGTACGTACAAACCCCTCTTGATTCATCCATTATAAACCAAATTTGATTCGATTGTCAAAAAGCGTTTTGTAGAGAAAGGAGAGACAAATCGAATTTTAAGGAGTCTTTAATGGAATCTAAGCATTTTAAAAAAAAGCTTAACGGCCATTGCCTAAATGCTTTAGAGAAACTTGTACAAGTACGTACAAATCCCTCTTGATTCATCCATTATAGATCGACTTGGTTCGACTATATTAAAAGTGTTTTTGATTTCTAAGTAATTAAAGTATTTTTTGAATAAAACTCCTAAGCATACATCTAAAAAGGAAATGTTTTTTGTCTTTTTATTTTATTTCAAAAGAAACAAGAAGAAAATTTATTATAAAAACATAATTATCTTTAATTTTGAAACAAAACTAATCTTTATGAGAAAAAAGAAAATAAGAATGGTCTTGGGGCGTTGCATTACCTAATAGGGGAGTTTGGCCCAAGAAAAACAAAAAGCAGAAACCCATTATAATAAAAACTGAAACTGTTGGGGTCAAGGTGTGGATCAGAAGCGGGTTATGATGAAGAAACCTTGAACCGGTTTCACAACAACAACCAAAACCTAATCTATTTCCCTCTCTCACTTTCTCGTTCTCTCTTCTCGTCTGCGAAACACAACACAGCAACAACCACAATCTCTGTTCACGCTTCAGAGAAAAGATGCTCTCAAATTTCTCACGCAAATATCTCGGTTGAGAATCTCATTAGATCATACAAGCAATCGACAAGATGTATAAACAAATACCAATCAAACACGAAATAACCCTAAACCCCATTAATCCCTTAATCACCCCGATATTACTCTGTTCATATTGTTACATATACAAGGTAGGAGCTATAATTAAAACAAGAATGAAAAGCCTGTACCACTCAACAATGAAAAAAAGCTTCGATGGATTTACCAAATAGCGATGACTCCGACGATAGCTTCAAGGTATTTCTCCTGCTTTCTTTATTTTTTCGTACACCGATGGTTCTTCTTCATCTTCGGCTCTCTGCGTGCGTGCTTCATTCTGTCGTTTGGTTGTGCGTGTTTATTGTTCTGTTTGTGAGGTTTAAGTGTTGTATTGAGTTGAGCGTTGATTTGCGGTATTTTCTGCAGGTGTGAAGGTTATTGTTGGTAGAGGTTTGTGGTTCAACTGTGAGTAAAGTGAGTGTGGTTAGGATCGTGAGGGATTTATGGGTTTGTTTCTGAGTTATGCATTTGAGAGGTTAATGGTGGTGAGGTCGAAGAAATAAGGTATCAAATGAAGATTGAAACTTGTGGCTGAGATTGAGTGAGGTATTGAGGGTGAGTTGAGTGTGAAGACTGATTCGGTTGTTATGTTGTGAAGTTTGTATGAGAGGTTTGCAGCGTAAGTGAGAATATGGTTGTCTCTGTTTTTTTTTCATAAATTTCTCTAGGGTTTATGGACGCCCCTTAAACTTCTGAACTTCTCCTTTTTTATAGATGGAATCAGATCATTTTGGGGGGAATTGGTATAGGTTTTGAAAAATTTTATGAAACTGTTTTAGTGTTTTTATGATGCAGGTTTTGAAGGATATAAAAACACTTAGAAAGGGGGGGTTTGAATAAGTGTGACTTTAAAAACTTATAAGATAAAAATAATGAACACAATTATTTTTATCCTGATTCGTTGTTAACGAAACTACTCCAGTCTACCCCTTTAGAGTGATTTACCTCAACTGAGGATTTAATCCACTAATCCAACTCATTATAATGGTTATCTACTTAGAAAACTTCTATAAGTTTTCTAGAGTATACAGATCACAAGTTGATCACTCTAGGAATTCACCACTTAGAAAACTTCTAAGTCTTCTAGAGTATACTGATCACTCTAGGAACCTTTTACAATCAATGCAAAATAATTTTTACAAGAGTATGAATTGCTTCTTATAAAGCTATAATCACAACAGTGATATTTCTCTTAAGTTCTAAAGATAATATCATCAACATATGTTTGACAAATTAAAATATCCTTTTTAAAGGTTTTACAGAAGAGAGTTGTATCCATTTGTCCTCTAGTGAAACCATTATCCAGAAGGAAAAAACTTAATCTTTCATACCAAGCTCAGGGAGCTTGCTTCAGTCCGTATAATGATTTCTTTAATTTGAAAATATGTTCTGGAGACTTTGAGTCTTCCAAACTAGGAGGTTGGTGGACATATACTTCCTCATCTATATAACCATTTAAGAAGGCACTCTTAACATCCATCTGATACAGAGTGATGTTATGTTGAGTGGCAAAAGAAATTAATAAGCGAATAGATTCTAACCTGGCCACTAGTGCAAAGGTTTCTGTATAGTCAAAATCCCTTCTTGCTGACTATAGCCCTGAGCTACCAGTCTGGCTTTGTTTCTTACAACTTCTCCTTTTTCGCTTAGCTTTTTTCTGAAGACCCACTTAGTTACAATAATGTTAAATCCTTTTGGTCTTGGAACCAGATCCCAAACATCATTCCTTGTAAACTGATTTAGTTCTTCTTGCATGACAATCATCTAGTCAGCATCCTCCAAAGCTTGATCAACAGAAGTTGGCTCAATTAGAGATACTAGACCAAATTGACATTCTGCATTGTTCTTAAGGAATGCTCTTGTTCTGATAGGATCATCTTTCTTTCCAATGATAACATCTTCTGAGTGAGCAGAGTTGAGTCTAGAAGATCTTCTGATAGTTGGCTCTTCAGAAATTCTAAGATTCTCTAGTGAAGCAGCAACTTGATCTTCTGAAACTTTGCTTCTGGGTTCTTCAGAGTCTGAATTAGAGACTTCTATATCTGCAAAATTCTCAAACTGCTTTGGCTTTTCAAGACCAAGCTTATCATCTAATCTGATATTGATTGATTCTTCAACAACCAAGGTTTCAGTATTGTATACTCTATAGCCTTTAGAGCGTTCAGAATATCCAAGAATGAAACACTTCTTTGCCTTAGAATCAAACTTATGTAGATGATCTTTAGTGTTCAGAATATAACAAACACATCCAAATGGATGGAAATAAGAAATGTTGGGCTTTCTGTTCTTCCACAATTCATAAGGAGTCTTATTAAGAATAGGTCTTATGGAGATTCTATTCTGAATATAACATGCAGTGTTGATTGCTTATGCCTAGAAATGTTTAGCCATATCGGTTTCATTGATCATGGTTCTGGCCATTTCTTGTAGAGTCCTATTCTTTCGTTCTACAACTCCATTTTTCTGTGGAGTTCTAGGACAAGAGAAATCATGGGCAATACCATTTTCTTTGAAATAAATTTCAAAGAATCTGTTCTCAAATTTGCCACCATGATCACTTCTGACCTTTATGATTTTACACTCTTTCTCAGATTGGATCTGAGTGCAGAAGTCAAAGAACACTGTATGAGACTCATCCTTGTGTTTCAAGAACTTTACCCATGTCCATCTGCTAGAGTCGTATACGATGACTAATCCATATTTCTTCCCTCTGATTGATGCTGTTTTGACTAGGCCAAAAAGATCAATGTGCAGAAGTTCTAGCGGCCTAGAGGAAGAGACAACATTCTTAGACTTGAATGCAGGTTTTGAGAACTTCCCTTTTTGACATGCTTCGCAAAGAGCATCTGATTTATATTTCAGATTAGGGAGACCTCTGACTAGATTAAGTTTGTTAATCTGAGAAATATTTCTCAAAGTAGCATGACCCAATCTTCTGTGCCAGATCCACTGCTCTTCACTAACAGACATAAGGCAAGTAACCTTCTGTTTCTTAAGATCTTGAAGATCAATCTTGTAAATGTTGTTCTTTCTCTTGCCTGTAAATAGGATTAATCCATCCTTCTAACTAATAGCTTTACAAGACTTTTGATTAAAGATTATGTCATAACCATTGTCACTTAATTGACTTATGGACAATAAGTTATGAGCTAATCCATCTACTAGCAGAACATTAGTTATGGAAGGAGAGTTACCAATACTTATGGTTCCAGAGCCAATGATCTTGCCCTTCTGGTTCCCTCCAAACTTAACTTCTCCAGCAGATTTAAGCACCAGGTCTTGAAATATAGACCTTTTTCCCGTCATGTGCCGCGAGCACCCAGAGTCCAGGTACCATGACATGTTTTCCTTCGTCTTCTTGGCTGCCAAGGATATCCACATTTTCTTAGGTACCCACATTTTCTTGGGTCCTTTTGGGTTAGTTCTCCTCAAGTTCTGATTGAACTTGGGTTTAGCATAAAAATTAACAGGAGGTACAACATGATATTCCCTATTCTGAGTAGCATGATATTTTCTAGTGTGTGTAACATGCTTCTTGGTGTGTGTTATGTGGAAACTCTTAGCATGTGATGTGAGCCTAATAAAATGGGAGTGGCCAAACTTGAATTGATCATACAGAGGTTTGTATGTGATTTTCATCTCATCAACAGATTCAAGTTTATATGGGGTTTCACCCTCATAGCCTATGCCAACTCTCTTGTTTCCACTAACTGCATATATCATAGAGGCTAGCTGACTTCTGCCTATACCTCTAGATAGAAACCTCCTGAAACTCAAGTCATATTCCTTAAGAATATTGTTTATGCTCGAAATAGACTTTTCTGAACTAGAAGATGATTCAACATCTTTGGATAATTTTAAAACTTTTTCCTTAAGTTCAGAGTTTTCTAATTCAAGCTTCTTAGTTTCAGATGCAAAGAGCTTCTTCACCTTCTTGTATTTGATACTAAGTTGAGCCTTGATTTCCAGAAGTTCAGTTAGACTAGAAACCAACTCTTCTCTAGAAAGTTCAGAAAATACCTCTTCAGAATCTGAGTCTAATGTAGATTCTGATTCATCATCAACAATGGCCATCAGCGTAATGTTTGCCTACTCATCTTCAGAGTCTGACTCTTGATCAGAAGAATCTGAGTCATCCCAAGTAGCCATAAGTCCTTTCTTCTTTTCAAACTTCTTCTTGGGCTTTTCCCTCTAAAGCTTTGGACACTCATTCTTGTAATGTCCAGGTTCCTTACACTCATAGCACATCACCTTCTTTTTGTCAGATCTTCTGTGTCTAGAAGATTCTCCTCTTTCAGGCCTTTTAGAACTTCTGAAGTTCTTGAACTTCCTTTGCTTACTCTTTCGGAGTTGATTTACTCTTCTGGAGATCATGGAAAGTTCATCTTCTTCTTCTTCTTCTTCTTCTGATTCTGAATCTTCAGAATCTTCTTCTTCAGCCTGAAAAGAGTTAGTGCATTTTTTATTATTTGATTTTAAAGCAATTGACTTACCTTTCTTCTGAGGTTCATTTGCATCCAGCTCTATTTCATGACTCCT
This sequence comes from Vicia villosa, assembly GCF_029867415.1. Taxonomy (NCBI): domain Eukaryota; kingdom Viridiplantae; phylum Streptophyta; class Magnoliopsida; order Fabales; family Fabaceae; genus Vicia; species Vicia villosa. The sequence continues at coordinate 32,595 of NW_026706743.1, read as the reverse complement.
CAGGGCACTGATCAGCTCTTAAAGAGAAACTTCATTCAGATTCTTAGCAATCTTGAATGCAGTCACCATTGGGCCCCATCTTCTGGGCAAGCTTCTGATGATCTTCTTGACATGATCAGCCTTTGTATATCCCTTGTCAAGCACTCTTAATCCAGCAGTCAGAGACTGGAATCTTGAGAACATTGCTTCAATGTTTTCATCTTCCTCCATCTTGAAAGCTTCATACTTCTGGATTAAAGCAAGAGCTTTTGTCTCCTTGACTTGGGCATTTCCTTCACGAGTCATCTTCAAGGATTCAAAGATGTCATGAGCAGTTTTTCTGTTTTTTATTTTCTCATATTCAGCATGAGAAATAACATTCAGCAGAATAGTCCTTAACTTGTGATGATTTTTGAATTGTTTCTTTTGGTCATCACTCATTTCTTGTCTAGACATCTTTACTCCATGAGAATTTATAGGATGTCTGTAACCATCCAAGACTAGATCCCATAAGTCACCATCTTGACCAAGAAAGTAACTTTCGAGTCTATCTTTCCAGTACTCAAAGTTTTCACCATCAAACACTGGTGGTCTAGAGTAGCCATTGAAACCATTGCCATTGTTGTTTTGTTCAGTAGGAACAGGTGTAGCTGTTGAATCACCTATATAGACTTTGTGTTTTTCTCCCTGAATCTTTTATCTAACACGGTTAAGTGCTTGCACCTAGAATCGGCGCTCTGATGCCAATTGAAGGATAGAAAAACACTTAGAAAGGAGGGGTTTGAATAAGTGTGACTTTAAAAACTTATAAGATAAAAATAATGAACACAGTTATTTTTATCCTGGTTCGTTGTTAACGAAACTACTCCAGTCTACCCCCTTAGAGTGATTTACCTCAACTGAGGATTTAATCCTCTAATCCAACTGATTACAATGGTTATCCACTTAGAAAACTTCTAAGTCTTCTAGAGTATACAGATCACAACATGATCACTCTAGGAATTCTCCACTTAGAAAACTTCTAAGTCTTCTAGAGTATACAGATCACAACTTGATCACTCTAGGAATTCACCACTTAGAAAATTTCTAAGTCTTCTAGAGTATACTGATCACACTGATCACTCTAGGAACCTTTTACAATCAATGTAAAATAATGTTTACAAGAGTATGAATTTCTTCTTATAAAGCTATAATCACAACAGTGATATTTCTCTTAAGTTCTAAGCTTAACACTCACTAAATATTACAAGAGTTTGTGAGGTTGAAGATGAAGTTCGTGAGCTTTGAATTTGACAGCGTTTTGGTATTTTGCGCAAGAGTTTTTTTTTTGCTTCTGATCAGAACTTCTATATATATAGGCGTTTGAGAAGATGACCGCTGGGTTGCATTTAATGCTTTGTGTGAATAGTACAGCTTTGCATTTAATGTTTCACACTTTTGTCAACTACCTCGAGCCATGATTTTCCTGCTTTTACTGACTTTGCCTTTTATAACTTCTAACATTCCTTTTGTCAGTAAGAGATTAGACTTAATAGCCTGTCATCTTGTACTTGCTTCTAAACTCAGATTTGTGAATACAACGTTTGAATATCAGAGTCAATCAGCTTGGTGCAGAGCATCTTCTTGTCTTCTGACTTTGAAGAGCTTGAGCGTGATACCGTTCAGAACTTTAGTGCTTCTGCTTCTGACTTCATGTTCTTCTGATGCTTCATAGTCCATGTTTTGATTCTGCTTGACCATCTTCTGATGTCTTGCCAGAGCATGTTCTGATGTAGCCATCCAGAACCTTCTGAGTCAGTGCTTCTGAGCGCTGAATTGTGCATACTCTTTATGTGTTTCCTGAAATGGAAAATGTAAAGGATTAGAGTACCACATTGTCTTATACAAAATTCATATATAATGTTATCATCAGAATAAGAATATTGATCAGAACAAATCTTGTTCTAACAGGTTTTGTTATGCTTATTTTGGTGCAAGCTTTGGCTTGTTATGGGGCAACATAGTGCAACAACTTGGACTGTCTTGACAGAGCAAGCAAGCTTTTTTTTGTCTTCTTTGTGGGACTTGAAGATAGCACCAACAACAACTCTTATTTTTTTTACAGTAGCTATATATGTATTTTTTGTTTTAATTATTAAATATAATTTTTATTAATGACCAACTTTACGAAAATTCAAGTAATAAATGAAAATGATTATCAAAACAAGATTAGCAATACAAATCAAATTAAAATTATGAAAGTGGTTATTAATACAAGATTAGCAATGCAAAACAAATTAAAATTGATTTAAGATTAAGAATGCAAACCTCAATTAACAAATGACTTTAATGACAATTCAAATGAAGGACAATGCAATGTAAGAGGACTGATAATATCCTTGAATTTTATTTTGAAGAATAATAAAATCAAAGCAAAATTATGCTTATGAGTTAGGTCGATGAGACCTAATAACTTTTATGGTGAAAATGCTGACAGATCCATGGATCATTATGTACATAAAAATGATTAAAATATAATTCAGGATGTACTAAATTATTAGGGCAAAAGTGGGGTATGACAGAAGCCCCTATTTAATTATCTTTATCCAGATAGCATGAATGACTTGGGTGTTCGTGATATCGGTGGCAGAAGGTAATTAAATACAAAAAATGCCCGAATTTTGCCCCTTGATGCAAAGAGATGCTATGAATGCATGGATTCTCGCTAGGATACGAAAACGGAAAGTAAATCTCTGTGGGGATTGATAAAATGATTGTGTGAAGGAGTTCTAGTGGGAAGACTTGTTGGGGGAAAGCAGTGGTGCCAAGAAGTCGTTTTCAACCAGAGGATTGAGTTTGGTTAACGAAGGGTTGATTCTCAACCAGTGGATTGAGCCTAAACAAAAGAGAAAGCTGACCTCAACCGATGAATCGATAAAATATCAACCAGTGAGTTGATTCCAAAAAAGAAATTATCATCAGCCAGTGGACGGGTGAAAAGTAGACACGTCGTCCTCACCTAGTGTATTGAGTTCAAAAAAAAAGAAAGAAGTCAACATCAATCGGGAATGGGTTTGGGATAAATAGGAAAAGCCATTACCAACCAGTGGATTGATGAAGGTAAGTCAACTAGTGAATAGATTTCAAAAGACAAGATAAAACTAACATCAACCAGTGGGTTGATGAAAGGTGACACGATGTCCTCAACCAGTGAATTAAGTTCAAACAATTAAGAAAGAAGAAACACATCAACCAGTGGATTGATGGAAGTAAACCAAATGTCATCAACTATTGAGTTGACTTTAAAACAAGACATGACTAACATTAACCAGTGGATTAATGAAGGTGGAATAAATTTGTTGTCAACTAGAGAGTTGACTCTATCAACCAGCGGACTGACAAAGAAAAATTGCTTTCAACCAGTGGGTTGCTTTGATGTTAGCGAAAAGTGAATGATTGACTGTAACCAGCGGGTTAACAAGATGAACGATAAATTTCAACCAGTGGGTTGGCAAGTCAAATGATAAATTTCACCCAGTGGGTTGACAAAAGACTATCCTCAACCAGTGGGCTTGAAATTCTGGACTCAGACACGCGATGTCTTACAGGATGTCACGACATCATTATCTGAATGTTTTCAAACAAATGAACAAAGAGTAAACAGTAAACAACACAGGAAAATTGTTAACCCAGTTCGGTGCAAACACACCTACATCTGGGGGCTACCAAGCCAGGGTGGAAGTCCACTATAAGTAATATTAATTCAAGGTAATACAACTCAATATTACGCCTTTCACTTAATATCTACCCAATGCAACTTCAATCTAAACAGCTAGACCAGAGCTCCTACTCACTCCCCCTCAATCACAGCAGTGATGAAAAACTAACAGACGAAAAACAAAAGAAGATACTCTTCAAAACACACCTTGATCTTGCTTAAAAGCTTTGATCAAGAACAATAGTACTCTTGCTTAAAAGCTTTGAGTACTTTTTACAACTCAAAACAAAAACGCCTAGACCAAGACAATCATCATGATGATTGTTTGGCTTACAAGAAAACACAACGAGAAAACTAAAACAAAAAGAACTCTAACAGTTTTTCAACCAAAAAACCCCTGACGGCAACAGCAACTCCTACACGGATTAAATACCCTTCAGACAATACAGCAAATGGGCCTTGGATCCACAAAATAGTTTTTGCCCTAATTAAAACAAATCTCCATTATACAAGGAACTGATAATAGTAATCATCCAAGACGTCCTTGAACCAGATCAGAATCCATTATTACCATATATAGCGCATAAGGTCTTAATAGATCATACAATCATAAGTAGTAATATAAAATAGCAAACAGCTGCGAATGTCATGACATCAGCCTTGACATCAGGTAAAGGCCTGCATTAGGAAGCACATCACAACAACAGAAAGTATGTCATGACACTGTTTTTGACAAGATAGAGCCACAATCAGTTTTACCAAAAATTACAGCCAATCAACAACATCTACAAACTCCCCCTTTGGCGAATTTTTGGCTAAAACACTAATAGATGCAAAGCAGATACCAGAGCATACAGCAGCCAACAACAGAAAAATAAATTCTGTAAGAAAAACAGCAGCAACTTGATTCAACTTGATTAATCACCAAAAAAAAACAACTACTTAATCAATTGTTACAGAAACCACTTGTCATTGTTAGGGAGAACCAGAGAACACCCAAATAAAGGGAACCAAAAAAAAACCATGTCCAAGTAAAAAACCAAAAGATCACCAGAACAATAAGATAACCATTACAACCATTACAATCAACACAACCAAAAACACACACTACTCCCCCTTTTTAGCCACAAAAGGAGCCAAGCACCAAATGAAGATTTAATCTTCAGAGCCAGCAGTACCATCATCATCCTCCTCACTCATCTCTTCATCACTGGAGCTACTAGACTTATATTCATCCTCACTATCAGCATCCATATCATCATTCATCTTCTCACCATCACCACCAGCAGCATGATCATCATCACTATCAGCAGACTGCTCAAGACTGAGTATAAGCTGTTCAAGCTTCATCTTCCTATTTTCCAGCTCTTTGCAGGTCTCCTTCAGCTCAACTATAAGAGAGGCTTTGGTCACAGACTTGTTAGTTTGAGATGTCCCAGCAGATGTTGAGGCATCAGTCCTTTGAAGCAGCTTGTAGTGAAAAGTCAAAGCACTTTCCCTTTTGCAAACAGAATCTTTAGCTTTCAAGATGCCAGGGTATTGCTTTAGGATGATTCCACATATTAGGGATGGAAAGGCAATAGGAAGCTTAGTAGCAGAGGTACCTGCATGTCTCATAGTCTGGTCAAAAATATAGGTTCCATAGTCAAACACAGTCTTGGTCCCTATAGCATAAATGAATCTTCCTAAACCAACAGCAATGGTAGAGGTGTGATTGGTGGGCACCCAGTTGGCAGAACCAATTTTATGCAGCAGAGCATACTTAACAGTCAAGAGTCTAGCAGACAGTTTGCTTTTGATGGGCCACTTTTTCACCTTACCCCCAGTGATGGTGTTGCAGACCTCATTATCAGTCACTTCAAGCTCAGGTTGAGCTTCAGCATTTCTACCTAGAAAGTGATTGATAACAGCAGTGGAGAACTCTATGCATTTTCTTCTAACATAAACTTTATGAAAATCATCTGTTCTACCATCAGCACAGTCTTGAGATAAATTGACAATAAACTCTTTCACAAGCATTTCATAGCATTTAGAGAATTGAGAAACAGTCTTAATCAAACCTGCAGTTTTGATGAGCTGCATTACCTCTTGATTCTCCAGAGCATCATTTGCTAACTCTCTTTCAAGGGCCAGCCTTCTTTGATACACAAATTTCCACTGGATTGCATTTGAAGCATAGTGCAAATATATGTTATCCAAAGGAACATCACGGACCTTTGTAGCAGATTTAGTAACAGCAATTTTCTTCTTGGAGGGGATGTCAGGGACATCACTTGGGACATCAGCTTCAAAGTCAGAAATGCTTCTTTCCTTCCCCTTCTTCACACTAACTTTGCTTCCAGACTTTGAGGGTCCAGTAGGGACTTTCTTTATTTTTTCTTTAGTAACAGTCTTCAGAGGAGTAACCTGTGGCTTGAGAGAATGTTGCTCACAGACTTGTTTTCCCTTACGAGCCTTGACCCTGTTGGAGATGCTGGAGATGAGGTCATCATCAGCAATATCAATAGGATCATCAAGTTCATCTAGATCCACCACATCATGCACATTAGGGTTTTCATCTTTCTTAGCAGGAACAGCAGGAACCTCTTCATCTTTCTCAGGAGCAAGAGTCTCATCATCTTTGGAATTAGATGCTTCAACATTGATAGCTTCAGATGTTTCAACATCTTTGGCAACAGGGGTCTCATTAACAGATGTCTCAACATCCTTAGTAACAGGAGTCTCATCATTTTTCTCAGCAGATGTCTCATCATTATCAACAGTTGTCTTAACATCTTTATCAACAGGGGTCTCATCATCTTGCACACCTTGATCATCATCGGAAGCAGGCATTTGGGCTAGAGGAACAGAAATTCCTTCAACTTTGTGCCCTTCATTCAAGATTCTGGTGACCATATTTGCAATCGCATTATGAACATAGGAAGTGCCCTCTCTATGCTGGACAGAAAAGGTTTCTGGGACAGATCCTCCGGTTGATTTTCTTGCATGCATCTTTCTTGGTTGACTGCGAGCAGAATCGGAAGGAGGGACAGAGTTCAATGGCACAACATCCAGCACAACATCTTGATTGCTCACAACATTTGGTGCCCTAGAACCTGATGCTGTTTCAGAGATGGGAGAAGATTTCTTTGAGGAAGGACTCTGAGACATGGTGAGAGAAAATGAGAGGCTGGGTAAGGAGTGATGAATGCAGGAACACAGTGAGATAGCGTGAGTGTGGAGGAGAGGTTGTGGAGGAATGGAAACCGTTTGAGTAACTTGCAAGAAGGGGGGAAAATACACTTTAATGTGTAATGATATCCAAGATTTGGAGAGAGAAATAGTGCTGGCCCCACTCTCAATTAATTGCCATAATCTTTCACAAAGACAAATGCCTAATTTGTTTCTTAGATTTTCAGACTTATTTGCATCTAAGACTTTTGTAAAACTGTCAGCAAGTTGAAGATCTGTGGCAGCATGTTCCAAGCCAATTATTTTGTCCTCAACAAGATCTCTGATGTAGTGATGTCTAATATCACTATGCTTGGTCCTGCTGTGCTGGATGGAATTCTTTGAAATGTTGATGGCACCTAAGTTGTCACAATATAATGTCATGACATCTTGTGTGACATTGTATTCTGATAACATCTGTTTCATCCAAACAAGTTGAGAACAGCTACTTCCCAAGAAGGAACATCCTCCTGAAGTTCTTTTTCTGTTATCAGCACTGCCTGCCCAGTCTCTTAGATAAGGATGACCAAGTTTTTGGTGCCATAGCTTTGCTTCTTCTTCTTCTTTAGAGCATATAGTAGAATAGCTGGATTCCTGAGACACCCACAAGAAGCAGTTATTTTTGGATCTGACACCCCTCATTACTACTTCCTTTTCTTCATTAGTAACCACACACTCATCTTTAGTGAAGTTGACTTGGTATCCTTGGTCACAGAGTTGACTGATGCTTATAAGATTGGCAGTCAGGTCTTTGACCAATAGAACATCTTCTAAATTTGGCACTCCTGAACACTCTAATTTTCCAACTCCTTTGATTTCACCTTTAGCTCCATCACCAAAGGTTACATAACTAGTAGAATGACTCTTGATATCAACAAGCAGATTCTTGAGTCCAGTCATGTGTCTGGAGCATCCACTATCAAAATACCAGTCTTCTTTGGCTGAAACTCTAAGAGATGTATGAGCTATTAAAGCCATACTTTTAGGTTTCCATTGTTGCTTCTGAATGGGCATGATCTGCTTAGGTTTGTAAAAAGGAGCTTGATCTGGATATCCATATAGTCTGAAGCAAAAAGGCTTAATGTGTCCAAATCTTCCACAGTAATGACATCTCCATCTTTGAAACTTTCTCTTCATTTCACCTTTCTCGTGATGTTGAGTCACATGTTTTGACATCGGCTTCGACATCTCAGCTTCAGGTTTAGTTCTGCTACTATCTTGGACATATTTCTTTGCACTGACAAATCCTATGCCAGACATATCTCTTGAACTTTTTCCAACCTGCAAGATCTCCTCCAGCATATCCGTGCCATTGTTCAACATTTTTACTGATTTAGACATCTGATCAAGTTTGGATTGTAACAGGATAATTTCATCATTCAGTTCAGATATAGTTTCATTAAGCTCTTTGTTATCAGCCTCCAACTGGGCTATGTATTTCTTCTGCTTTTCACCTTGTTGACATACTTCAGCACTTCTGATACAGAGCTTTCTGTAGGAGGTTGCCAGTTCTTCAAAGGATAGCTCATCTTCACTAGAGTCTTCATCTGAGTTGTAAACTCCAGTCAGGGCTGTGACATGTTTAGCTGATTCTTCTTCAAAATCACTCTCAGAATCTTCATCAGACCAGGAGACTGACAATCCTTTCTTTTGTTTCTTGAGATAGGTAGGGCATTCAGCTCTAATATGTCCATACCCTTCACATCCATGACATTGAATCCCTTTACTGTGATTGTATTTTTCTTCTAGTTTATCTCTTCTGCCAGAGTCATAAGATCTACTGATGTCAGATGAGATGTTCTTGACATTAGGTCTTGGCTTCTGATCCATTCTTCTTATAATTTTGTTGAATTGTTTGCCAAGCATAGCTATAGATTCAGATAGATTCTCTTCACTACTTTCCTCTACTTCCTCTCGAGAGTTGGACACAAAGGCTATGCTTTTGTTCTTCTTTTCAGAATTTTCATTGATTCCCATCTCAAAGGTTTGAAGAGATCCAATTAACTCCTCTACCTTCATACTGCTGATGTCCTGTGCCTCTTCTATAGCTGTAACTTTCATATCAAATCTCTTAGGTAGGGATCTAAGAATTTTCCTCACCAACTTTTCATCAGACATTTTTTCTCCCAAAGCTCCTGAGGTATTAGCAATATCGAGTAAATTCATATGAAAATCCTTAATACTTTCATCATCCCTCATCCTTAGATTTTCAAATTTTGTAGTTAGCAGTTGAAGTCTTGACATCTTCACTTTGGAGGTGCCCTCATGAGTAGTCTTTAGGATATCCCAGACATCTTTGGCTAGTTCACACTGGTGAACCAGTCTGAATATATTTTTGTCAATTCCATTGAATAAAGCATTTAGGGCTTTAGAGTTGCCAAGCGCCAATGCCTCTTCATCTTTGTCCCAATCTTCCTCTGGTTTAAGAGTTTTGTTGCCATCTTTATCAGTAATAACCGGATGTTCCCATCCTTTGTTCACAGCTCTCCATGCTTTGCTGTTCAGATATTTCAGAAAAGCCACCATGAGAGGTTTCCAATAATCATAATTAGAGCCATCCAGAATGGGTGGTCTCATTATAAATCCACCACCTTCTTTGTCCATCGAACCAGAAAATACTTTCCCTAGATCTCACCCAGTAAAAACAGGCAGGGTGCCTGCTCTGATACCAATTGAAATTCTGGACTCAGACACGCGATGTCTTACAGGATGTCACGACATCATTATCTGAATGTTTTCAAACAAATGAACAAAGAGTAAACAGTAAACAACACAGGAAAATTGTTAACCCAGTTCGGTGCAAACACACCTACATCTGGGCGCTACCAAGCCAGGGAGGAAGTCCACTATAAGTAATATTAATTCAAGGTAATACAACTCAATATTACGCCTTTCACTTAATATCTACCCAATGCAACTTCAATCTAAACAGCTAGACCAGAGCTCCTACTCACTCCCCCTCAATCACAGCAATGATGAAAAACTAACAGACGAAAAACAAAAGAAGATACTCTTCAAAACACACCTTGATCTTGCTTAAAAGCTTTGATCAAGAACAATAGTACTCTTGCTTAAAAGCTTTGAGTACTTTTTACAACTCAAAACAAAAACGCCTAGACCAAGACAATCATCATGATGATTGTTTGGCTTACAAGAAAACACAACGAGAAAACTAAAACAAAAAGAACTCTAACAGTTTTTCAACCAAAAAACCCCTGACGGCAACAGCAGCTCCTACACGGATTAAATACCCTTCAGACAATACAGCAAATGGGCCTTGGATCCACAAAATAGTTTTTGCCCTAATTAAAACAAATCTCCATTATACAAGGAACTGATAATAGTAATCATCCAAGACGTCCTTGAACCAGATCAGAATCCATTATTACCAAATATAGCGCATAAGGTCTTAACAGATCATACAATCATAAGTAGTAATATAAAATAGCAAACAGCTGCGAAGGTCATGACATCGGCCTTGACATCAGGTAAAGGCCTGCATTAGGAAGCACATCACAACAACAGAAAGTTTGTCATGACACTGTTTTTGACAAGATAGAGCCACAATCAGTTTTACCAAAAATTACAGCCAATCAACAACATCTACAGGGCTGATTCAAAATGAAAAGCCAATGATTAATTTCAACCAATGGGTCGACAAAACAAGTGATCTTCAATCAGTGGATTGACACAAAAAAGATAAACTTCAACCAGTGGGTTGACAAAACAAGTGATCTTCAATCATTGGATTGACACAAAAAAGATAAACTTCAACCAGTGGGTTGACAAAACAAGTGATCTTCAATAAGTGGATTGACACAAAAAAGATAAACTTCAACCGGTGGGTTGACAAAACAAGTGATCTTCAATCAGTGGATTGACACAAAAAAGATAAACTTCAACCAGTGGGTTGACAAAACAAGATAATAACTTTCAACTGGTGGGCTGACAAGAAGTGGGAAAACTTTCCTCAACCAGTGGGTTGATAGGAAGTGAAAGATTAATTTTCTACCAATGAGTTGATTCAAATGATGAGAAAATGTTTTTTCCCAACCAGAGGGTTGACAAAACAAATGACTTTCAATCAGCGGAGTGACAACAGTTGAAAAATGCGATCCATGATTAAATTCAACCAGTGGGCTAACAAAAATGAACAGAACGGTTCTCAACCAGTAGGCTGATTCAAAAGACCAGAAGGTAAATGATCAATTTCAACTAGTGGGTTGGAAAAGGTTAACAAGCATGTTCAATCAGTGGATTAGCAAGAAAATAATGATTGTAGTGACATCGTTGGGGATTTTGAATCCATGCATGCTTTGTGCTGATGGATGATATATCTTTTTTCTTTGCGCATATTGGTGCATATGAAATGATGCATGTGACGACTGATCAATGTAAGCAATGAGTTTACTAGATGTGTCCAATGGTTATTGAGCTTTTAGGGGTACCCAAGGTGAGCAAGGTTTGGTTTTTAGTGGAAAATACCGAGCAAGATTGAGCTTTATGAATGTAGGTGATATGGAAGGTGCCCCATGAATGATATGCATGATTATATGATTAATGAATGCATGTTATGGCTGAATGTTTCAATGGGTGTCCTAGTGGGGGGCATGAGAAAGGTTCTGTGGTAAACTTTGTGAAGTAGAAGAGGCCTTTTGGTAGGACTCTTGTGCAAGCACGATTCCCAACACCAATTATGAGCTTGAGGACTGCTTGATATGACATAGTCTGTTTTGACTACTTGAGGGACAGATCTTGGCCCTATCTTGCCCCATAATGCCGAGTTTTTTGAAGAAGTTTGCTTCAACAAGGTTTTGGAACCAACTAATGATCTTTGAGAATGACGTGCCCCAATGCTCGGAACTTGGAAGAGGATTGCCCCTGATTAATGGGCTCTTGAATTAACTTGTCCCAAGCTGACTAAATACGGGAAGAAGTTGCTCTTGATTGAATCACTTGCAGATAATTAAGCATTAATTTCACATGGTTGTAATTCTTTTAGTGTCAAGTGTTGACTTGCAAAAATAGTTCATTCAAAATGGTAATTATAATGTAACGTGCATGCAAATTTCGAAAACAAATGATATTGCGGCATAACAAACGGTACTTTTTGATGAAGATATTTTTTTGCAACTCAATCTATAAAAGAGGATATCAACACAAATGATTAGCAAACAAATTAGGAGTCAGGTTAACGCTACCTTGCTGTAGTATGCTTTCAAAAGAAACCTTGCTTCAATTAGGAGTTTTGAAGGTTGTAATGTGGTCTGGTTTATGGTTTAAGAAACAAAGGATATAGGCTCAAATTTTGATTTTAACCCACCCGTTCTACATGATGTTCTCCAGTCCTAAGTTCAGTTAGTTGACAAGACTATTCTTCTTTGGATGCCACACAAACTTGTTCTTGTTTTTCTTTTGACAATGATCTTTTGTGATCTTTCAATCCTGCGGGATACCCTAATTTTTTTTATTTTTTTTGCCTAAGTCTCCTTTTTAGGTTTTGACTTAGCGGGTCTTTCTCTATTTTTTATAAATTTTTTTTGAACAACTTGTGTGACGTTTATTCAATGATCTCTTGATGATTGTAATTTCCATATCGATGGTCCAAGAGGAACAATTGTAGGTTTTAGATTTTCACTCCTTCTTCGACATTGTGTATGAAGAGAGGATGTGGTTGAACTTTTGGTCGAGAATGGTTCCCATTGAAATGATTCTCTTGGAAATTAGACGCATTAGTCACTTTAACTAAACAACTACCCTGCCCCAGGTTTTTGATTAAGGGTTTCAATTTCTTGTAGAAATAAACACCAACTTCTAGGCTCAAAGGGGTTAACGAGGGATTATATTCCTTATATCTCCAGTGTTTGGGGATTTGAAGAAATGCCTGTACATCATCAACAAAGTTTTATTCAAAAGAATACTGTTGCAACTTGGGTATTTGTTTATCATCATCCTCCCTCCAATACTTGCTTAAATCAAAAGTATAATAAAGAAAAGGAAATGGGAGAAACATAAACATATTTTTTTTTATATTTTTTAGAAAACAAAATAAAATAAAAGAAAGAAAGAGTGAATACGAATGGACTGATTCAAAACTTGCATGCTCATTTCATTAATATTACCATTAAAATTAACAATGTTCAAAAGCAAATAAACGCTTAGCAAACAAGCGAAAAAACGTAAATGCAAATGATAAAAAGTGGCTCAATGATCTGCTTTGATCCATTGGCTTTAGGAATGTTCTTGGGGTCTCAGCACTGATCATGGCATAGGACCAATATCCTTGAAAGATAGTATCTTTTTGTCAACCAGATCTTGAACTTTTTCCTTCAGGACATTGCAATCTTCAATGGAGTGACGTGATATCCCATTGTGAAAATCACACTTGACGTTTGGATTGTATTCCTTGGGAAATGGAAACTTTGCAGGTCGGGTTGGTCTGGGAGCTATTGCTTTCCTCTTAGTTAGATATGGCCACAATTGAGTATAGGTCATTGGAATTGGATCAATGCGACGATCCTTTTTTCTACTGATTCCTTGGAGCTCTATTCTGATTCAGTTGACGATCCTGATTCTGAGCTGCATTTTGAGGAGCATTTTGTGAAGAATTATAAGGAGAAGCTGCCCACGGCTGTTGGTATGGTTGCTTGAATTGTGAGGCTGCAACATATGGATACTGATCGTATGGTATGAATGGTGCTTGCTGATAAGCTAAGGGTTGGTAGGAATGTGAGTTCTGAGACTCTCCACCATCCATTGCAAAAGCAATAGTTTCATCTTCCCACTTCTTCTAAAAGTTGTTTCCATATTTCTTGGTTCCAGTCAACGATCCAGATTCCATAGTCAATCGTCCTTCTCTTACGCCATCTTTGTGCATACTCTTTGAAAGACTCTTTCTTCTTATGTACCATGGCTCGGAGTTGGTCTCTATCAGGAGCCATGTCAACATTATACTTGTATTGTTGAATGAACGCTTCCACAAGGTCATCAAAAGAACTGATATGAGTACTATCCAATTCCATGTACCATTTCGAAGCAGCACCAGTTAGGCTATCTTGAAAATAGTGGAGCGATAACTTATCATCATCAGTATGAGTGGCCATCTTTCTGCAGTACATGGTCAAATGGCTCTGAGGACCCGAGTTCCCTTTATACTTTTCGAAATCAGGCACTTTAAACCTGGCCAGTATTTTCACATTTGGCACAAGACACATATCATAAGCATTCTTTCCAAATGAATTCTTCCCTTTGAGGGCCTTAATCTCCTTTCGCATCTCTTGGAATTGGTCTTGGAAATCATCATAAGCTTCATTTCTTTCACTGGGCTCAACTTAGTAAATGGGTTCCTCAGCTTGTGGCACAGTATGTACCAGGGGTGAAGTCATGGTCATTATAGGAGTAGTTTGAGCAGCTCCAGTGGCAGGCTGAGTGGCGATCATTGTATGAGTGGCTTGAGCAGCCCCAGTAGCAAGCTGAGTGACGATCATTGTAGGAATATTCTGAGCAGTCGCAATAGCAGACTGATATCCTTATGGCGTACAGTTGTGAGGCATGCCCCAAGGGTAGCCATTAGGAATCTGATGGCAAAAAGGATTAGTGGTAGGAGCCACAGATACAATAGCAGTAGCAACTTCAGAGATCATAATAGTTTGAACATCAGTTTGAGTTTGAGTAGCACGAGGAGATGGAAAAGGTGGTGGTTGATTCTGAGCAGCCACAAGCTTTCCACCAAAGCAGTCAATATTTCTACCCCAGTACTGAGAGTAGCTACTTCATTATGGAGTTCATGATTCTCTTGTTCAAGGTCTTCCATCTTTTTTTTCGAGCAACACTTTGCGTCTGATAAGGGTGTATAGGAATCAGCTTGCCTTGTTAACTGTTGGATGGAATAATGTATGAGTAATGGATCTTGGAGATGGAAAAGCATGTTATGAATCTAAATGCATGAATTTATTTTCTAGAAAAAATGAATGTTATATCATGTATGATTCACATGTAATAGATTTCCGATCATTTGGATGTAAAAAAGATTCTGATTTCTTGGCACAAAGTGGCTCACCACAGGATAGTTCTAAGGTTTTTTCGACAAGGTTCTAGACACGGTTCTCAGAGTTACGAACTCCTTTTGAAAACTAAATCACCTAGCAAATAACTTTCCATTCAACCTCGTTTTCAAATGAAGCCTATTCTGAGTATGGTTTTCGCACTTACCCACAGTAATAGTTACGTTACGCAAGTTGGGTGCAAAACCACCATTTCCTAAAAGTCGTGGTTTTAGGGTTTTTATAAAGGTCCCTAGAGCTATCGATCCAAATTGAAAACATCATCGCTCAAGTAAATAACTTACTCAACCAAATACATCTTCTCAAAGGACATACTCTAGGCGGGGTATTAGTACCTCCCACTTGACACTACGTCAAGTAAGTTTAACACTAAACTGCCATCTTATCTTATGTGTTTCTTAAGCTCGGTGTGGTGTCGTTTTTTTTACCTCCCCGTTTCACTTGGGAGGATGGCACGCTAGACCCTTCACGCGGAATTTGGAAGGAGAATGCGCCCGTTGCGGGATGAATTTTATTTCAGTTCTTCCTACGATATCACACGAACTTTTTAATTATCCTACGAGGGAGGAAGGGAAAAAGATCTCAAATAAACCCTAGGAGTTTGCTAAGTGTGGGGATTCACCTAGACTAGAAATTCTGGAGTCTGGGAGGTCGGTTTTACATAGGGAAGAGTTTAAGCACACTACATATCCGTAGTACTCTACAGGAACCTTCTCTGTGTCTATGTGTTTGTGTTTGTTGCTTATTGATTGGGAAAGTTTCTCCTTTGTGTTAGGAGAAGGAATTTAATTGATTTGAAAGAAAGACAGACAGACAGCCTATTTTTTTTTGTTTTTTTATTAGCTAGCTGAGATTCCTTGTGAACCTCATGCCTACATATCCCTAATGGAAGTTAGAGCTTTTTGTAGTTCGGAGAACTAATTAGGGAAATTAATTATTTTTGGTGCCTTGCTTGAAGCTCAAGGTTGAAGCTTGAATTAAATCTCTGTTAACAGTAAAGAGACATGAAATCATCTTTACAGAGAGGTATTTCTACTATTCCACCACAAACATTTAAAAGAGTGACAGAAAAGCTGAATTCATTTCATTAAAGAGAGGGACCTTACTTGTGTGTTTGCAAGTATGCCAGTCACGTGTCTCTTGAATGAAAGAAGGATTCTCATCCAAATTAGGGAAAGTGTACAAGTCTGGGTTTGTTTTCCTCAAAGCATGCCTTTCAAAGTCCTAAATGGGAGAATGTTTGAAATTGAGATTGAATTTGAAATTGAAATATTTGTTTGTTTGAATGTGGTGAGATAGGAGAAATATCTCTCTATAGAGATAAGCTATGTCTATCTACTGTTTGAAAGATTTGATTTTTAGCTGGCTTGTATGAGGCCCAAGCTTGAGGCTTTTGATTGATTTTTATTGACTCTAGGAAATGACTATACTGGGAATTAACTGAAGAAATTTGTGTTCTGTACAAAGCCCAGAATTGAGGCTGACTCTAGCTGGAGAGTGTTTATTTGATGGATTTTATTTGGTATTCTGTAAAATGCCCAGAATTGTGGCTAACTCTTTATTGGAGAATATATTATTTATTTGCTGCCTTGTATGAAGCCCAAGGTTGTGGCTGACTCTCTAGGGGAGACACTATTTTCTGCCTTGTACAAAGCCCAAGGTTGTGGCGGACTTTGGATAGGGGAATTCCTATGAACAGGGTTTTGACTTTAAAAGGTGTATGTGCCTTGTACAAAGCCCAAGGTTGAGGCTGACTCTTAAAAAAAGGAAAAGATCTACCAGTGTGGGATCTTTGACTCAGAGGGGATTTTGACTCTGTTGAGGATTATCCTAAAGGTTGACCCTACTGAGGAATTGTGCTTTTGTTAACAGGAATTGATGAATGAAAGACTCAGGTTTGAAGATTGACTCTACTGGTGACTTGTTTGAGTGGTTGGCCTAAAGTAGACTCTACCGGGGAATTTGGTTTTTATTGACTGAGACTGACCTTAAATGAAATTTTATTTTTTAATAGAGAATTTTTGGAAGCTAACCTTTTCCAGGGAATTTATGACTTTAAAGGACTGATTTTGGAGGCTAACCCTTTCGAGGGGTTTTTATTAAAAATGAAGGAATAAATGGAAGCTGACCCTTTCCAGGGATTTTTGAATGATGGCAGAAGGATTAACTAGTTGAGACTTCTTGTTTAAAGCCCAAGATTAAGGCTGACACTGACTGAAAATAAACAATTATGGATCCTAGACTCTGCTAAGGAAAATTATGGAAGATAAGGGTGATAGAGACTGTCCATGTCTCTCATTCCAAAAGGTGTGCTCAATGCTGAGATTGAGACAATCTTGGCTTGTTTAAAAGTCTGGTTTCAAGAATGGAAGAAACTCACCAGGGTAGGCTAAGAGGTGAGTAAAGACCTGTTCCTATATTTATAAGAAACCTGATGGGTCCTTGTATACAAGCTCAAGAAGAAGCTGGGAATGCTTTTAAGAAGCCTGTGGGTCCTTGTACAAACCCCAAGAGGAGGCTAATCGAGGGTCCTTGTTATAGCACAAGAGAAAGCTATGTGGTTTTGAACTAATTTTGGCTTTAAGCAAATGGGTAAGAGGTTTCACCGGGAATAATTCCTCTTGGGTGGATGTGTCCTAGTTTGGGTTCTAAGGCTTTTTCAAGATGTTTCTCCGGGAATAATTCATCTTGAGGGTTTTGAACTAAAGATCTCTAATTAGGAAAGACCCTTCACCGGGAAGACATTCTCAATCCTAGGCCATAGTCCTATAATATATATATAGTTTAACTGTCCTAAGGTTGCACTCAGACGTAGTTCTAAACAATATATAAACAGTTTATATTTGACAGTAATTTAAATAAAGACTGTAAATTGAAAGCTTGTAAAGCCTAACCTGGATGGAGTGGAGGCCTTTGAAGAAGTATATACAAATCCTTACCAGCAGTTTGGTTGTTTATTGGCAACAGTTGAATATTTATTATAAACAGTTAAAGGTTTTTGAAAACAGAAGAAGTGAAGATGGACATAGGTCACATAGGTATCTGAAGAGTTTCACCGGGAATAATGCCCTTCAAATACTAGAAGAAGGTTTTTTAAAAATAGAAAGAAGATTTTGTAAATACAGTTTTTGAAAACAAACTAAGAAATGAAAAAGGTGTTGGGACTTACCCTCTATTAGAGGCCCATTGAAAATGATTTACTGTTTATGGGAAACAGTTGAGGAGATACAAGGTTTTTGTTGTCTAAGAACCTGGATCGTCTGTTTGGTCGGAGATTGAAAATAGTCTTGAATTTTGACAAAAGTCAACTTAATTAAAGTAAAGATGAAATCTATACCTAATTAAGACCTAAATGGCTTAGGGTTTTATCACAAAATTATTCATACAATAATTAGGTTAAAAACAAAGGAAAACATATGTTTGAAGTATTAAGAAAACACTTAAAATACACCATTTTAAACCTAATAAAAATACATGAAATAAATAATATTTTTGTGATTTTTTGATTGTTTCATAAAATAGATATATTAATTGACAAGTTTGTGAAAAATGAAGTTAAAATGAATTAATTTGATAGGTGAATTAATTGTGTGAAGTTGTTAAGAAAATAAAAGAAATTAGTGATAAAAAAATAGGTTTGTCTCCACCAAGGCTTGAACACACGCCGCTTAATTCACCAGCTCAAAACAACACCACTGAGCCAACGCGCACTTGGTGACAAAGTAATGGCTCCAAGGTAAGATATAGGTTATTAAGTGTATAGCACAAATAATGAAAAAAAAATATCAAAAGGTTTGGGGCGAGGGGGATTCGAACCCCAGACCTTGGGCACACGCAACACACAAACTCTCTTTACCACTGGGCTATAACGATGTATTCGTTATAGGAATACCTTGCACTAACTATATTTTAAAACTGGTCATGGATGTTTGAAAATGGGGCGCCAACCTCCATCTTCGTCTTCAACCTCTAGCTTTTGGATTTTTGAATTTCCAGATCTCTCAATTCTCAACCAATGACCAAAGTGTAAACATGAATCTTGTTCTAAATTCACTCACTTTTCTAAATATATAGCTAACACAGATTTATATTAACTATATCTAATGAATTAACTGAAAAACATAAAGAACCCTAAAACTAAAAAATGAAATTAAATGCTCATACTGAAAGATAGATAGATGTTGATAGAGGGTTTTTAATCCTCTGATGATGCTGAATGAAATGGTATCGAGTTTTAACAAGAAGAGTACGTGAATTAAAGAGGTGGAGTTCAAGAACTTACCTCTGAAAATGGAGGTCGTGTGAATGATAGAAAGCTTATGGCTTTGAATGGATGATCACAAAAGCTTCCTTGGACCTTGTTGATGCTATTTGGGCACTTGGATTGCTTCGGGAACCTCTGAATTGTTCTACTCGACCCCTCTTGCTTGAGCTTCAAGTGAACATGGAGGTTGAGGATTCTGCACTTACAGATGAGCTGCGACCATCTGGATAGCTTCACCACACTCTAAGGAACCTGTTTGGATGCTTGGACTTGCTTGACACCTCCTGAATTGTGCTACAGACTTCCAACTGCTCGAGCTTAAAAATGGAAGTGACTATGGTGCTCCTCCACTTACAGAAATGATCCAGGTGCTTGGATCACTTCTAGTGAACCCCCTTGAGATGTTAGAATGCTTACTTTCAAAAGAAGAGCTCTGGTTTGAAGAAATCGATTCTTCTTGCCAAAGAACCTTTGAAAACCATAAGCACGAGGGAGAGAAAGAGAAAGCAAGAAGTAGAGTTGCTTTGGTGTGTTGAATACTGAGGAGGGATCTTCTATTTATAGGCAAAAGGTTCAGAGCATTTTGATGTAGAGAGCTTGCTTAGTGAAGAAAGTTTGGTTTCTTAAGCATGCAGAAATTTCAAAGAATATCAAGATGTGATCATTGCATTTTCGAGCTAGCTCCCTATCCATTGATCTCTTGTGATCTTAGGGAACCTTTCTGATGCAGAGTGTGATCCAATTGGTTGGTGAGAAGATTCCTTTGGTGATTCATCCATTTGCCATATATTCCCAAATGTAATCATTACATAATCACATGTTCTTGTTTTGGGAATATTCTCCAATCCTCATGCCATGGTGAAAATGAATGCATGGCATCTTTTCTTATGTGTTATGGGTCGTGTAGCATCCATTAGTGAAGTCATTTGCACAATTTTGCAAATTTTCAAAATGGTACATGACATATAATTTCACTTCATGAGGCCAACTTTGAACAAGCATAACTCCTAGCTAAAAATGAATTTGGGGAAGGTTGAGCACAATTTGGAAAGCCCTTAACATGTACTTCAATTCATTACTTTGGGGTTTCTCCAGAATCATTTGGGAAATTTGTGACAAAAGGGCCTAAAGTTGGAAGAAAACTAGGTTAAAAACACTTAGAATTTTTTCTAAGTTTGTATGACCTATAACTTCCAAAGCCTAAATCTCTCAAATGATTGATCTCTTGAAAAAAGTTGCTATGTAAGAAGTTGTTTTATTTGATGAGATCTACGACTTTCATGTTGGAAGTTTTTTGAGTTGTGTAGGTGAAATTTTGAGATCCATGAATTAGGTCAAAATGCACTAGTTTCACTTTTTGTTGACTTTTTGATCCTTGATGGTTTTTCTTGATTTTCTTTGGCCAAATGACTTCAATAATCATACATGGAAGAGAGTGTGGCTAATGCATCAGCCAAGTTATTTTCTTCACGAGGAATGTGATGAAAATCTACCCTGTCGAAGAATGGTAACAATCTTCTCGCATAGTCTTTGTAAGGGATTAGCCCAGGTTGGCGTGTTTCCCATTCTCCTTTGACTTGATTGATGACCAAAGCAGAATCTCCGTATACATCCAAGTGTTTGATTCTTAGATCCACGGCTTCTTCGAGACCCATGATGCAAGCTTCATATTCGGCCTCATTGTTTGTGCACTTGAAAATTAATTTGGCGGTAAATGGAATATGGGTACCTCGAGGGGTAACAATGATTTCCCCAATTCCTCATCCATAAGTATTGACAGCTCCGTCAAAGATCAAGCCCCACTGGGATCCTATCACAGGTCCTTCGTCTGGTAGTGGGTCATCGTAATCTTTCATCTTGAGGTACATGAAGTCCTCGTCCGGAAAGTCAAAACTGGTTGATTCATGACCATTGAGTGGATGGTGAGCCAGGTGCTCAGCTAGGATGCTTTGATAACACGAAAATGTATCACATATTAGGCTTGATTTACATATATTATTTCCCTATTTTATCTTAATTATGTTGCTTTATGTTGGTATTATGCTGGTATTTTCATTGTTTTAGGTTTTATGTTCGTTTTGAGGACTATTTGTGAAAAGGAGAAGAAATGGAGCTAAATCCACCACTATTTATGCTTAAAAGATGAAAAAGGGGTGCTGAAGTATGTGAGGGGTGCAAATAGGATGGACCAAGTTTGGAAGTCCAGCCCACGAAGGAGCTGAAGCTCCCACTATGAAGAAGCTGAGACGCCTGTCTTAGGGCCCAACTGCATGGAGACGCCCGTCTCCAATTCCAAGGGCCACGTCATCAAAGGAGACGTCCGTCTCCCAAGTTCACCCACGTCCACTGCCACGTCTCCAAGCTCCAAGCCCACTAAGAGACGCCCGTCTCCAAAAGTACGTGGACCCCGCCACTTTCTCCATTAATTTAAAGGGCAATTCCAAGTCTTCCTATATTTTCTCAACTTCCCACGCCATGATCTCCACTACTTCTCACATGATGCTGAAAGGAACTTCCATTTCCATTCACTATAAATAGAGGCTGAGCATTCATTTGAGAGCATCCAAGTTTTAGGCGCGGAAGCGCTGTTCATAGTTTTAGGCATAAATTATCACTTTGTAAAAGTGGTAGTTTCTCACATTGAGGAACTACCACACCATTAGTTTTAGGCCTACAATTTATGTACTCTTGGATCACAATCTTGCCGACATTATTTCAAAGCTTTATTCAAGTTTCAAGATTTGCTTTGTAATTTTATTCAAGTTTGTTTCGTCTGCTTTACTTCCAGGTTTATTTATTTGCAATTATTTTAGTTTCTTGTTCTTATAATATTGTTTTATCATTATAAATCTAAATACGCATATGTTCATGGTTAGTAATTATAATTTCATGTTTAATAATTATAATTTCATGTTTGTTCCTTTAAGTATGTCTGGCTAATTAATTAAGATATCGGTATGTAAAGTAAGTTAACCGTGGGATCCGAAATAAATTGGCTTAATTATGTTTTATTAAATATCACTTGTTTTTGGTTTGTATGTCTAATTTAATTAGTAAGTCTTAAAACCAATAGAGCGAAAGTTTGAGGGCTTAAGACGGTCAAAGGTTAAAATCAATAGAGCGAAAGTTTGAGATCTTTAACTGGATAGTAGACATAGGACATTAGTTTTAAGGATGGCGAAAGCGTATTAAAACTAATTAGAACTTATTTATTTTCAAAAAGTGTTTCTAAACCCGCGCAGGATGGCGAAAGCGTACGTTAGGGATAGTAGCATGTTCCGAGTCAATAGAGCGAGAGTTTGAGATTAGGAGATTTAAGTAGATAACGACTTCATAAAACAAGCATTATATTAATTACGTTGTTTCAAAAAAGCGTTTCTAAATCTGGTGGGATGGCGAGAGCGTACATTATGAGTTAGGATCGTAGTTTGAATCAATAGAGCGAGAGTTTGAGAGGAGGACTTTTAAATAACATAGTTAGTAAAGATCTTTGATTTAATTAGAATCTGGCCAATGGAACTTCGGATCACCTAAGTTAGACGAAATACATATTGATATCCATTTATTATTATATTCCTAGATTTAAGATTTTAGTTTCCCCTTATTAATAACCCAAATATCATTAGCCTTAGCTTTACATAGTAACTTTAGATAACGGTAGGTCGATTTATAGTCCCTGTGGATTCGATATCTTTTAAAACTACACGACACGACTGTGCACTTGCAGTTATCCCGACTTATAGACACGTAAAGAGGCGATCATGCTTTTGGCGCCGTTGTCGGGGACTATTCAAGTCGATATCGTAACTCGCTGTTACACCGTAGAGACTAAGGCATTTTTTTCTTTTCATTTACTACTATGTATCACCCAAACTTTTTCTATAACCCCTGTGGTGTCGTTTTTTTTACCTCCCCGTTTCACTTGGGAGGACGGCACGCTAGACCCTTCACGCGAAATTTGGAAGGAGAATGCGCCCGTGGCGGGATGAATTTTATTTCAGTTCTTCCTACGATATCACACGAACTTTCTTATTTGTCCTACGAGTAGGAAAGGGGAAAAAAGATCTCAACTAAACCGTAGGAGTTTGCTAAGTGTGGGGATTTCACCTAGACTAGAAATTCTGGAGTCCGGGAGGTCGGTTATACATAGGGAAGTGTTTAAACACCCTACATATCTGTAGTACTCTACAGGAACCTTCTCTGTGTCATTTGTGTTTGTGTTTGCTAATGATTGATTGGGAAAGTTTCTCCTTTGTATTAGGAGAAGGAATTGAATTGAATAAAAGAAAGACAGACAGACTGACTGACTATTTTTGGTATTTTATTAACTCGCTGAGATTCCTTGTGAACCTCATGCCTACATATCCCTAATGGAAATCAGAGCTTAATGTAGTTCGGGGAACTAATTAATTATTAATTATTTTTTTGGTGCCTTGCTTGAAGCTCAAGGTTGAAGCTTGAATTAAATCTCTGTTTACAGTAAAGAGACATGAAGTCATCTTTATAGAGAGGTATTTCCACTATTCCACCACAAACATTTTAAAGGAGTGACAGAATGATTGAATTCATTTCATTAAGAGAGTGACCTTACTTGTGTGTTTGCAAGTATGCTAGTATCTCTTAAATGAAAGAAAGATGCTCATCCAAATTAGGGAAAGTTACCACATGTCTGGGTTTTACTGCCA
Source organism: Vicia villosa (assembly GCF_029867415.1). Lineage (NCBI taxonomy): Eukaryota > Viridiplantae > Streptophyta > Magnoliopsida > Fabales > Fabaceae > Vicia > Vicia villosa. The sequence goes on along the minus strand of NW_026706743.1, from coordinate 8,697 downwards.
GCTCATGCCTTTCAAAATCCTAAATGGGAGACTTGATTGAAATTGAAATGAAATGAAATGTTTGTTTGTTTGAATGTGGTGAGATAGAAGAAAGATCTCTCTATAGAGATAAGCTATGTCTATCTACTGTATAAAAGATTTGATTTTTAACTGGCTTGTATGAGGCCCAAGCTTGAGGCTTTTTGATTGATTGATTATGATTCTGGGAGAAAACTCCACTGAGGATTAATTTACAAGGGATTTTTATGTTCTGTACAAAGCCCAGAATTGAGGCTGACTCTACTTGGGGAGTGTTTATTTTGATGGATTTTATTTGGTGTTCTGTACAAAGCCCAGAATTGAGGCTGACTCTAACTAGGGGAAATATTATTTTCTGCCTTGTATGAAGCCCAAGGTTGTGGCGGACTCTTAAATAAACTGAGTATGGATGACTCTATGGGAAAAGATCCTAGATGTTAGGAATCTTTGATACATGAAATATGGTTTATCTGCCTTGTACAAAGCCCAAGGTTGTGGCTACGGAACAATGAAGGACTCACTGGGGGGACTCTATTATCTGCCTTGCACAATGCCCAAGGTTGAGGCTGACTATTAACAGGGAGTTTTATTGTTTTGGTGCCTTGTATGAAGCCCAAGGTTGAGGCTAACTGTTTTTGTTGGATTTTGACTCTATTGAAGGATTTATTTATTAAAAGACTGATTTTTTGGAAGCTAACCCTTTCCAAGGATTTTGACTCGGCTGGAGAAATTGTCTGTTAAAAGACTGATTTTTGGAAGCTAACCCTTTCCAGGGGTTTTGGACTCTTTTGGGGAAATTATCTCCTAAGAGAAATGAATCTTTGGTTTTTGAAGAAGTGATTTTGGAGGCTAACCCTTTCCAGGGGTTTTTGTTAAAATGAAAGAATGTGTGGAGGCTAACCCTTTCCAGGGTTTTTGTTAAAATGAAAGAATGAATGGAGGCTAACCCTTTCCAGGGGTTTTGATTAAGATGAATGGCAGAAAGATTATCTAGTGGAGACTTCTTGTTTAAAGCCCAAGATGAAGGCTGACACTTGCTGAGGATAAGCAAACATGGATCCTAGACTCTGCTAAGGAAGATTGATGAAGATAAGGGTGACAGAGACTATCCATGTCTCTCATTCCAAAAGGTGTACTCAATGTAAAATTGAGACAAACTTAGCTTGTTTAAAGTCTGGTTTAAATTGGCAGAAACTCACCAGGGTATGTTAAAAGGTGACTAAAGACCTGTTCCTATGTTTATAAGAAACCTGATGGGTCCTTGTATACAAGCTCAAGAGGAAGCTGGAAATGCTTTTAAGAAGCCTGTGGGTCCTTGTACAAAGCCCAAGAGGAGGCTAATCGAGGGTCCTTGTTATAGCACAAGAGAAAGCTATGTAGTTTTGAACTTATTTTGGCTCTAAGCAAAAGGGTAAGAGGTTTCACCGGGAATAATTCCTCTTTGGGTGGATGTGTCCTATTTTTTTTGGATTCTAAGGTTTTTGCCAAGATGTTTCACCGGAAATAATTCGTCTTGGGGGTTTGAACTACAGATCTCTAATTAGGAAAGAGCCTTCACCGGGAAGACATTCTCAATCCTAGGTCATATTCCTATAATATATATATAGTTTAACTGTCTTAAGGTTTATACTCAAACGTAGTTCTAAGCTAATATATATGCACAGTTTATATTTGACAGTAATTTAAATAAAGACTGTAAATTGAAAGCTTGTAAAGCCTAACCTGGATAGAGTGGAGGCCATTGAAGAAGTATGTACAGAGCCTCAACAGTAATTGGTGGATAACAGTTGAATATATATATATATATATATATATATATATATATATATATATATATATATATATATATATATATATATATATATATATATATATATATATATATATATATGATAAACAGTTAATGGTTTTTGAAAACAGAAGAAGTGAAGATGGACATAGGTCACATAGGTATCTGAAGAGTTTCACCGGGAATAATGCCCTTCAAATACCAGAAGAATGTTTTGAAAACAGAAAGGAGATTTTGTAAATACAGTTTTTGAAAACAAACTATGAAAAGAAAAAAGGTGTTGGGACTTACACTCTATTAGAGGCCCACTTGAAAAATGATTTACTGTTTATGAGAAACAGTTGAAAATGATTGAAATGATATAAGGTTTTGTTGTTTGAAAACCTTAATCATCTGTTTAATCAGAGATTGAAAACAGTTTTGCAAATTGACAAAAAGTCAACTTAATTAAGGCAAAGATGAAATCTATACCTAATTAAGACCTAAATAATTAGGGTTTTATCATAAAATTATTCACAAAGTAATTAGGTTAAAACAAAATGAAAATATATATTTTAAAGTATTTAAGAAAACACTTAAAACATACTATTTTAAACCTAATTAAAATACATGAAATAAATAATATTTTTATGATTTTTTTGATTATTCATAAAATAGGTATATTAAATAACAAGTGTGTGAAAAATGAAGTGAAAATGATTTAATTTGATAGGTGAATTAATTGTGTGAAGTTGTGAGAAAAATGAAGGAAATTAGTGGTAAAAATAAAGTTTTGGTCTCACCATGGTTTGAACCCACGCCCTTTATGTTACCTTTCCCAAAACAACACCACTGAGCCAACGCACACTTGGTGACAATGTAATGGTTTCGTTGCAATACATATGTTATTCAAGTGTATAGAAGCAAAAAAAAAAAATCAAAAGGTCTGGGGCGAGGGGAATTCGAACCCCAGACCTTGGGCACGCGCAACACACAAACACTCTTTACCACTGGGCTATCACGTTTTAGTCGTTTATGAAACAACTACCATTCAATATAAAATAAACTTTAGCCTTGAATTTGAATTTTGCGCGCCACCACCATTGTCATCTTCAACCTCAAGCTTTCAGATTTTTGAAATTCTGAACTCTCTCAACTCTCAACCATTTGCAAAGATATAAAGACCAAACTTGCTCTAAATTCACTCACGATTCCAGATATGTAACTAATATTTATTTATATTAACTATAGCTACCTAATTTCTCAGAAAACTCTAAGAACACATGAACCCTAAATTTGAAATTAAATGACAAACAAGATGAATAAATGAATGATGATAGAGGGTTTTCAATCCTCTAAAGATGCTGAACAAGATAGAATCGAGCTTTATCAATAAGAGTACTTAAATTAAAGAGATGGAGTTCAGAAACTTACCTCTGAAAATGGAGGTCGTGAGGATGATAGAGAGCACCTGGGCTTGTATGAATGATCGCAAAAGCTTCCTTGGGACTCAGTGATGCTAACTGAATGCTTATTGTAACTTCAATTCTCCTGAATTGCTCTATGGACCTCCCTCGATTTGAGCTTCAAGTGGACATGGAGAGTGATGAATCTTGAGTTACAGATGAGCTGCAGCCATCTGAATAGCTTCACTATGACCTGAGGAACACGTCTGGATGCTTGGCTTTGTTGGAAACCTTCTGAATTGCTCTATGGACCTCCAACTGCAACAGCTCCAAAGTGAGAGCAACAATGGCGTTCCTCCACTTACAAAAGTGATCCAGGTGCTTGGATCACCTCAAATGAACCCCTTTGAGATGTTAGAATGCTTACTTTCCAAAGATAAGCTCTGGTTTGAAGAAAACGATTCTTCTTGCCAAAGAACTTTGAAAAACCAATAAGCAAGAGGAGAGAAAGAGAAAGCAAGGAATATGGTTGCTTTGGTGTGTTTTCTGAATGAGAAAGAGCCCTCTATTTATAGGCAAATGGTTCAGTACTGATTGAGAGAGTGAGCTTGCTTAGTGAAGTGAGTTTGGTTTCTTAGCCATGAAGAAATTTCAAGGAATATCCAAGAGTGATCATTGCATTTTCGAGCCAGCCCCCCCATCCATTGATCCTATCTGATCTTAGGGAACATTTCTGATGCAGAGTGAGCTCTAATTGGTTGGTGAGAAGATTCCTTGGGTGATTCATCAATTTGCCATAAATTCCCAAATGTAATCATTACATAATCACATGTTCTTGTTTTGGGAATCTTCCTCCATTCTCAGGTCATGGTGGAAATGAATGCATGGCATGTTTTCAGATGTGTTATGGGTCGTGTAGCATCCATAAGTGAGGTCATGTGCACAAAATTGCAAAGTTCAAAAATGATGCATGACCTATAATTTTACTTCATGGTGCCAACTTTGAACAAGCATAACTCTTAGCTCAAAATGAATTTGGAGAAGGTTGAGCACAATTTGGAAAGCCCTAAACATCTACTTCAAATCATTAGTTTGGGGTTTCTTCAGAATCATTTGGGAAAATTGTGAAAAATGAGCCCAAAGTTGGATGAACACTAGGTTAAAAACACTTAGAAAAATTTCTAAGTTTTTATAACCTAAAGCTTGAAAATTCCAAATCTCTTAAATGGTTGATCTTTTGAAAAAAGTTCCATTGTAAGATGTTGTTTTATTTTGCAAGATCTACAACTTTCATGTTGGAAGTTTTTTGAGTTGTGTAGGTGAAATTTTGAGTTCCCACAATGCCCTCAAAAACCCTAATTCCTGACTTTTTGCTCCTTGAAGATTCTTCTTGAATTTCTTTGGTCAAATGACTTTAATATCCATATATTGATGATATTGATCCTTGAAGGTTATGGTTTGAGCAAAAATCTTAAAAGTCAAAGGTGATCCCATACAGTTGACTTTTTCCAGATAAGGTGAGATTTTGGACTTTTGTGTAGAATCAAGATCTTCTCCTCAAATGAGTGATGTAAATGGGTTATATTGAGGTAGTAGAGGTTTTTGAATCATGTCTTGAGTTTTGGATCCATGCCCTGATTAAAAGTCAACTATCCAGATGAATTAGGTTAAAAACCCTAATTGTCGACCAGATGAGATTGGTGACTGTGGATCTTGAATTGAGATGTGATGTCCAGTGGATCTTATTGTATGGATCATTTGAAGATGATTGAAGTCTTTAATAGATGTCCTGGAGATTTTTAGGGTTTCCCAAAGGTGATCCCTGATTTCAGTCCTTGATAGGCTCAAAAACCCTAGTCTGGTGACCTGAGTAAATCTGTACTCAGAGGACTGGGTGTCTAATCAATCATAGGTGAAAAAATGAAGCTCTTGAGTCCTATGATTGTATTAGAGACTAATCCTTCTACTGATTGATCCTTTGCCTGAGTTTTCTTGTCTTTGAACATCCTTGATTAAATGCCAAATGAAGAAGTGACTGCTCTGGGTACTTGCTTTGACCTGATGAAAATCCTGAAGATATGTCATCTCAGGGGGGTCAAAAATTAGGGTATGAAAGATGCCCCTATTTAAGTTTCTTTTATCTGGAGGGAGAGAGATTGATATCTCGATCTCTCCTGCGTGAAAGAGACTTAAATATCAAAGAATGCCCGAATTTTGGGCGCTCCTGAGATGTTGTAATTGATAAAATCCTTGCATGACTTGATCCCGTTGTCGCACTTGGCGCGGGATGAGGAGACAAACTCCTGTAGAAATACTTGATGTGGACTCTGGTGAATGGATGGCAGTGTAGAATGCTCAATCCATCTTCTTTAACTAAGTGTTGACACTTAGAAAAAGGTAAACAACCTCCCCCTTGTTTCGGATGTCCATATCTCGAAACTGGTCTCAGTCGTGTTTGGACAATATCTCAGATAAAGAGAAAATTTCCAAAGGTTTGTTTCCTCATCAAACTTCTCATCAGCACTTGGAGATGAGACGCCATTTGATGGTAATAAAGAAACTTCAAAGGTTTGTTTCCTCATCAAACTTCTCATCAGCACTCGGAGATGAGACGCCATTTGATGGTAATAAAGAAACTTCAAAGGTTTGTTTCCTCATCAAACTTCTCATCAGCACTCGGAGATGAGACGCCATTTGATGGTAATAAAGAAACTTCAAAGGTTTGTTTCCTCATCAAACTTCTCATCAGCACTTGGAGATGAGACGCCATTTGATGGTAATAAATAAACTTCACCATCTTCCCTTTTGACTTGACGTCTTTGAAAGAATGTCATATGGCCTCATGATCTTTTGAGGGGCTAATGACTTTGCTTGAAAGCGGACGAACTGTTTTCGGGGTGAAAACCAACATTCACCGACTTATGCCAGGGAATCAACAAACTGTTTTCCTAAGAGGAAAAACTGCCATTTGTCGACTCATGCCGGGGAATCAAGAAACTGTTTTTCTTAAGAGGAAAACTGCCATTTGTCGACTCTGAGGGGAATTAACAAACTGTTTTCCTAGGAGGAAAACTGCCATTTGTCAACTCTGAAGGGGATGAAACATCCCAGAAACAGACAAACTGTTTAAAGAAACTGCCATTTGTCGATCTCTTGAATGTTTAACAGACAAACTGTCTTTCCTTGGGGAAAGACTGCCATTTGCCAATTGCTAGGGGAACAAACCGTCTTCTACTGGGAGAGACTGCCATTTGTTGATCCTGTCGTGAAAGAAAGTGAGCAAACTGTCTTCTGATGAAAGAGACTGCCATTTGCTGACTTTGTTGAGGAATCTTTAAGCGAAACGAACTGTCTTCATGAAGAAGGCTCCCATTCGTTATTTCTGTCCGAAAAAGTGAGTGAACTGTCTTTTGCCGAAAGAGACTGCCATTCATTGACTCCGCTGGGGATCATTTGTCGATCTGCTGGGGAGATTCCAAATTATGTTCTTTGACGAAAAGTGGCATCTCTTGACCCTGCTGGGGAAATACCAAACTGTTTCCTTTGACGAAGAGTGGCATCTCTTGACCCTGCTAGGGAAATACCAAACTGTTTTCTAGGAGGAAATACTACCACTTATCAATTATGTCGGGGAATCCACACTACTTGGAGAAGAGAACCGCTCATCGACCCTGTAGGGAATTCCAAAATGCGAAATAGACTATCTTATTTGAAGAAGATTGTCGAGCGTCGCTCTGCAGGAGATTCTCAGTTGGGGAATTCCAAAAGTGAACAAACTATCTCTTTGAGGGAGATTACCATTTGTTGACTTGCTTGGGGAATTTGGGTGTATGAACCTTCTTTATGAAGAAGAAAAACCCTTTCACAACTTTGCAGGGGAATCTTGAGTATATGCTTTAATGACTCGGGCATTCACATGATCAAAGCCTTACTCGACTATGCAGTTATAATGTATGCATGAATATTATGACAAATATAAAATGTAAAGTGAAAGTGAATAGAATTGTCGCGGATGTAAAATCCTATGATACGACTTGAATCTTGTTGATCAGAAGATGTCTTCTTCTTGTAGTTCGAACTCTGTCGGGAATACCTGGTTATCAGTTGTCCGCTGTCCGGAGTGAGTAATATGAATTGAAGTGAAGATACGTCATCGGGAGATGTTCGCAAAGCGACCTCATGGGGAAATCTTGGTTCCCGGAGTCTCAACCGTTCTCGGAGTAGCTGTTTGCATTCTTCCTATTGTTTGTAAACCTTAGAAAGAAAATTTCACCTCTATTTTTGCAAGTAAATTCATTTTTATTTTATGAAAACATTTGTTTCAAGAAAATGACTGTTTAAACTTAAAATGCATTTCAAGAAACTGAATAAGACTCGATTTGTAAAGAAAGCACAAGGCTCAAATTATTATATATGGAATGGTAATCAGCCAAATGCTTGATTCCATGGAGTATTTACAAAGTTGGAAATTGGTAATTTTTCGGGAAAAGGGCTACAATGAAACGTGACGACCGTTATCTTTCCCTTCCACTCCGAGTTGCGCTGTATTCGTGCTTCGTAGAAGATGACATACTGCTGATGAATACTCCGCTATGGATTTTTGAATGATCAAGTTTGTCCTGAACACAGTTACTTGCCATATATCCCTAACTTTTGCGTAAACTACCCCTTTCGGGTTTTAAGTCTACCGGGATTGATTATTATTTTTTATGTCTCTAACTTTTGCCTGAATCGCCCTTTCGGGTTTTCGATTCACCGAGACGCTCTTTTTTGCCTAAGCTGCTCTCTGCGAGTTTTCAACTTAGCGAGCTGTTCTTTTAATTATTTAGGCGAAGTATTTCTTGACTGCGTCGACGTTCACAGGACGGGTGAATTCTTCTCCATCCATAGTCGTGAGTATTAAGGCTCCTCCTGAGAAAGCTCTCTTGACCACGTAGGGGCCGTCATAATTGGGAGTCCATTTCCCTCTTGAATCTGTGAGAAAAGATTGAATCTTTTTGAGTACAAGGTCGCCTTCTTTGATTGTGCGAGGTCGAACCTTTTTGTCGAAAGGTTTCTTCATTCTTTGTTGATATAGCTGACCGTGGCATAAAGCTGTCATGCGCTTTTCTTCGATTAAGTTCAATTCATCGAATCTGCTTTGACACCACTCGGCTTCTGTTAATTTTGCCTCCATCAAGACTCTCATTGATGGAATCTCAACCTCTATAGGTAGGACTGCCTCCATGCCATATACAAGGGAGAAAGGAGTTGCTCCAGTCGAAGTACGTACTGATGTACGGTAACCATGAAGAGCATATGGGAGCATTTCATGCCAATCTTTGTAAGTGATGACCATCTTCTGAATGATTTTCTTGATGTTTTTGTTAGCTGCTTCTACAGCCCCATTCATCTTTGGTCTGTAAGGAGATGAGTTGTGATGCTCAATCCTGAATTCTTCACAAAGCTCCTTCATCATTTTGTTATTCAAATTTGACCCATTGTCAATGATTATCTTGCTAGGAA